>NC_034196.2:6260768-6407105 GCF_002021735.2 Oncorhynchus kisutch
CTTATGTGTTTCTGTTTGCCTGTCAGCTTGGGTTGCACTCACCACAGCTTCCCATTGAACTCAAATGGACACAGTGGTCTTTTTACTGTGGTAAGGGAGTGATTTTAGCTACTGGCTGATCTAATTGAAACTGGGGTGAAAGCAGAAACAGGCTAGGTAATTGGCTTAACCCCAGTCTCTCTCTCGCTCTCTCCAGACACAGGGAGCGAGGTACTGCTGGAAGAGCTGATGTGTAACCTCGTACACCTGGTGGTGGAGGTTCCCCTGCTGTGAGTATACCTCTCCTGGGGGAATGGGGTAAGGTGGTTAGAGGGAATGGCATAGAGGGAGGGAAGCAGATTGAGGTGTGGCGAGTCTGGACCCTCTGTGACGACCTCCACGTGCTTTAATGAGTACACGGACAGTGACAAGTGAAAGGCCAGCTCTACACACTACAGCTTCTCTGCGCCTACTATATCATCAGTTAGACTCGTAGCATTTTATACCTCTCCCTTTTTCATATAAAACCTGACACCATAATCTGGTCCTAATGGCACTGTCTGTTGAAGTATCAGTGGTGGCTTTGGACCCCAGACAGGGGCAGATGGTGGTAGACCGAGGTAATATGATCCTGTGTCCTGCCCCATCTCATTGAGCTCCACTGTGAATGCACAAGGTCCTCTGGTGTCACACCAAGGACACCGTCTTTTGTTTTTGTCTTTCTATTCACCTACTCATCTTGCATCTCTGACTGTTTGCCAGCCTCTCTCTTTCTCACTCTCTCTCTCTCTGTCTCTGATAGAATAGAGGTCTCTGGCAGAGGTTCAGAGGCAGAGGGTCACTGGATCTCTGTGTTCCCATTGCAGTGCAGTCTCATGGTCCATCTGGTGGGGTGGACACACTCCTTCTCTCACTCCCACACACATCCACACACAGTGAGGCGGTTGAGAGACACTGAGGGTTAGTTAGGGAGGGTCAAAGGGAGAGGCAGGCGGTAAGGGGAGAGGAGCCCCTTGGATGGCTGGATTACAGTCCCCTGTTTGGGGGTGGGACATGCAGCCAATGCCCTGGGGAGGGAGCAGGGAGAGCGGATGGTCAGTGTGCATCTTCAGCAGCATTCCAAATAGCACCCTATTCCTTATATAGTTCACTACTTTTGACCTGAGCCTTATGTCTTTGCTGTGCTGATTGGGCATTTCGCTCCGGCTCAGGGGCTTTGTTGTGTTCTGTGGCGCCGGGCTGGTCGTGGTGAGTCGGCCCAGATCTGGCCCGGCATTGCTGGTGTACATTTCAAAGGCATTTCTCCGCTACTCCTCTGTCTTCGCCTTTGTGCCTTTCCAACACGCAGGGGTGTGTGTGTGCGCGCGCACACATGCTTATGCCTGCGCCTGGATGTGTCTTTGTGTGTAAGTTCATCAAACAGTCAGCAGTACACTCATTTCTATGTCTATTTCTTTTGCCTTTAGTTTTCATGGTCGACATTTCTATGACTTTTTATTTAGGCCTGGCTACACCTATTATTTAGCCATGCCATTCACTTCTGAAGGTCTGTCAATGTGCCTGTGCTGAAAGCATGAGTCTCCTCCTTTGTGTGTGTCGTGAGTATGGCCATGCTCCAGGCCAAGACTGCCTCTCTCCTTCACACTCAATATAAAAGCATCGGCATGGCGATCTCCATGTCCCATGGAATGTTCTCAGGACTTCCTTGTCTTCCGTTCCTCCTCCATGTGACCGTCATGCCTAGAACCTATGAACCGTGATGATGATGAGGATAGTGATTGAGGAGTGCATGACGGTAACCTTACTCTGAGTTGAACACACTCATACACACTTTGCTATGTAAGTTTCTTATTCAACTCTCCTTGTAGTAACTCGATCAAAGGCAAAAGGAGGACTGACGGATGTTATTACTCTTGTTTACATGAGAGCCATTCCAAGGCAAAGGTTGGTTGAGGTTTGAAAGAAATGATTGACAGGGGTTTGAAACAAACACGTCTCTCTGTCTCTCTTCAGCATTTCATTCCGTTCTTCATTGTTTTGAAGCTCCACAACGTCCTTTTTGTCTTTTCACTTTGTTGCCATCGGCCCGTTTCCAATCTACGTGCTCCGAGTAGAGAGGAGAGGGACAGAAAGCCTGACTTTTGGTAGAATTCAAGAATGTATCCCATTTTTAAAAACATTTAAGAATGTTTAGAAAAATATTTTGAGAGTTGACCAGTGATGTACTGCAGCAATCAATATATGATTGATTGATTGAACTCCTTTTGTTTAGGATCCATCACTTGTTATCACCATTTATCCAATAAAACAATGTAGGCCTGACTAGAACAGTCACCTAGGACAGGCACGCACCATTTGGAGATGTTTTCCATGGTAGCTTAACACTGAAAAATTCAATAAACATCTAAAGGGCACAGATGTTTTATATACAGTACAGACTATATAATCTGTGTGTGGCAGTTGGTCTGATTAATGCCAAGAGGAACACTAGATCAATTCCTCCCACTACCTGTGTGTGTGTGTGGTGGGGGGGACACACAAGGGTGTTGGTTGTGTCAGTTGAATAGCCCCCCACTCTGAGTACAGTGGTAAAAATAGAACCCTGAAAGTGAAAGGCATCTGTGGCGTGACATCACAGGCTGCGGAACTGGAAGAGCGGGGGGACAGGAAGGAGAGGCACAATGGGGGGTTCAGAGTGTGAGAGACAGTGATCAAGAAAGCGAGAGTAGGAGGGACAGAAAAAGAGAGCGAGTGAGGAAAGACTGGTGGTGACACTGATGCTCAAAGACCATGGGTCTCTCTCTCTGTCATGACCAGTGTCACTAGACATATTAATCGTATCACACAAGGATTCTCAATCTGTTAATCACTGCATGTGGGCCAATTCATGAGATGAGAGAGAGCAGCTTATGTCCTCCTCAGTACACACCAGTTTCATTCAGAATACTATGTTCCATGTGTGTTTCCTGTCAACTGTACAGGCTTGAGCACAAGATGTTGAATACGTATTTTCAACCCCCCCAAAAATATTTTCAATGTCTTAGTGCTTATAGGCTTTGTGCAGCACTATCACCAAATGATATGTCTATTTAACACAGTGTGTGTTTGTCTCTCTCTCTCTCTCTCTCTCTCTCTCTCTCTCTCTCTCTCTCTCTCTCTGTGTTACAGGGACATCACGTACAGTATCCTGTTTGAGGCTGTGACCACCATGCTGGTGCTGCTGTCCTACCAACTCTTTCACAAGGAGATCCTGAGAGACGGACTCATCTACCAGTACCTGATGAAGGGGCGATGGTGAGTGGAGAGATGGTGACGCGCACACACATACACACCCGACTGTGAGTGAAGGCATTTTTATGAAATCAAATACTATTTCAATCCAGGTCTGCTACTGTATATACTTAAACACATATGGGTCTGCGACTGTCGTGACGCCTTCCCCGTTCACTCTTATTCGGCATAATCACGACCTAAAAGTAACCTTGGCAAGCGAGTCTCTACAATGACACAATCACATGATCCTAACTAAGAAACTTTAGCAGGAGTCTCCATGAGTCCTTGGAAACAGCTAGCTACATGTTACAGATTGTTCCAGACAGGGTTCCGAGTAACATTATCAAGGTCCGAGTAATGTTCTCACGTTCCACGGAAAGTGGTCCAGCCAAGATGTCGGTCTCTGCCACTAAGGAGCCAGTCATCTCCCTGGTGGGTCTGGAGGAGTGCATCCCAAATGCTACCCTATACCCAATATAGTGTACTACTTTTGGCCAGGGCCAATAGGGACAGACCCTACTCTGTCTGAGGTTCAGTGGGAGGCTGGCCAGGGCACACAAGAAAGCTGAGCTTCTGCCTCAGCCAAAAACAAGGCCCACAAAAACAAACACCAGTTGTTTTTCTAAGCGCTCCACTTCCCTCAGTCTCGCGCACATGCAACACACACGCAGCACACGGTCTCCCTCTCTCAAACACACACACACACACACACACACACACACACACACACACACACACACACACACACACACACACACACACACACACACACACACACACACACACACACAGTCACACACAATAGAGTTTGTGTTCCTCTCCTCACATTCAAACAGAAACGGAAGCCCACCGCTGCTTTTCTTGGGATGTTTTCCCATATCTGTCCAACGTTAAAACAAGAAAATAGGTTGGTTTCCCACAAAAACATCCAAAAACAGTATACACTTATTAATCACAGAAAGGACAGTCATCCTCTCACCTGAGTCCTGACATATTTTAATAATAGATTTTTTTTGTTGAGAAATTTCCACTCTATTTTACTCACAATAAATGTGTAGGTAAACAACTTGTCACGTCCTGACCTTAGAGAGCTTTTTATGTCTCTATTTTGGTTTGGTCAGGGTGTGATTTGGGTGGGCATTCTATGTTCCTTTTTCTATGTTTTTGTGTTTCTTTGTTTTGGCCGGGTATGGTTCTCAATCAGGGACAGCTGTCTATCGTTGTCTCTGATTGGGAACCATACTTAGGTAGCTTTTTCCCACAGGGTCCCACAGGGTTTTTGTGGGTAGTTCATTTCTGTTTAGTGTTTGCACCTTACAGGACTGTTTCGATTATTCTCGTTGTTATTTTTGTTATAGTGTTCAGTTTTAATAAAGAAAGCATGAACACTTACCACACTGCGCTTTGGTCCGATGATTCCTCATCTTCCGACGACGAATATCGTTACACAACTGTTACAGGTGAAATGGTAAATTATTAGTAATTTCATTGTTTCTGAAAATAGATGGCATAGGTCAGGAATATGTCATTTTTTATTCAACGGGTGGGTTTAATCCTGAATGCTGATTGGTTAAAACTGAATTCCAGCCTGTGTCTTTGCCGCAAGTTACCACCGGCTAAATCCATGATGTTAAAATGCCAATTTACTCTTCGCAATCCACCCTCTCATTAGCCCAGACAAGCAATTTATAAACTTGATCTCCACTATAAAAAGCATCTAGACATTCTCACTATTCCTTTTAGACTAACATTTAGTTTTCAACAGCAGAGATTTGTATAAATATTGCTGTCTGTCTCTTCGACATTTACAGCATTGTATCAATATTTAAATTTGATCTCCAGCTGTCCCATAGTAATGAACGTGTTGTGAGTCGAAACGAGACAGGCAGGCAACGTTTCCCAACCATTCGGAGTCATGAATCAGCTGGCATAGTTTTTATGGATATATACAAAGAAATGTTAATTGAAAATAAGGTACAGGAAACGAATTGCAGCTAGTTTGCGGTCTTTCCAGCTTCAGTATTTAATGATTGTTAGCTGTGTTGTTGGCTAGCTTCTCTGAACAACAGTGTCCTGACAAGAGAGCAAGCCAGGGATAAGAACCTTGCCAGCTAGTATGGCAATGGAACATTTAGAATGAACGACTGGGTCGCGTCCATTGATACAGAACAAAAAGACTGAACAACTGGTTTGTGTCTCTAGCAATCGAACCAATAGAGCGAGCAACCAGCCGGCTTGGGTAGCAACTTTAGATTTGTGTCGGGACTATATCTTGTGGAAGGATGAATAAATTCATCAAAATAACTTTTTAATTCAAGTATTTAGATCATTATTTGAATATGTTGGTAACTTGACTTTTGTCTCAGGCCTAACAACACCCGTGCCAATATATCCTCCAAACACTGGCCTCGGGGGCATTATCACTTAAATGATGGTGATAATGTGATAGATAACATGTAATAACATACGATAACCTGTCATGCCCATCTATTGCTAGCAAGTCTACTGGGTTTCTCTGTGTCAGTAGTGGTGCGTGGCTAAAATCACTGGGAAGCCAGAAAGAAAATGCCATATTACCATCTAAGTGTTCTGATAATTGCGTTGTTTGCTCTGTAATCTGTTAGTTTATATGCCTTGCGACCGTGATCTATAGGTCTAAAGGCCGAGACCATAAGAAGACAGTTGCAGAATAAATTCAACCACACCTTTTGTTTCATCACAAAACTGGAGAGCAACCTCTGTCCATTGAAGTCCACAAAGCATATTGCATGTAACAGTTACATGACCTACAGCATGGTCAGGCAAGTTTTAATGTTTCCGACATTTTCGGACCACTAAACAACTATTGATATAGAACCATGGAGAGTTACCGCAAGTCGCAAAGTTAACAGGCGCTGCCTCCACTTTTCCAGCACCATTTCAACATCATAAAATCACCTATGCGTAGTATAATACAGTGACAACTGAAAGATGCCAAAACCGATTTAGTCCGTTCAACTTAAGCTAAATATGTAGCTGTCTATGGTTCTGATTTCTGTGTGTTGAACTTCCTTCTTCTCAGGGCAGGGGTACAATTAATAAATGAATGGTTGGATCAGAATCACCAATATATTCATTGACCAGTATGGAGAATTAAGTAAAACCACAAGCCCAAATAACTATCGCCATACATGGCTAATTTAGGAATGAGCCTATTTTAGCTAGCCACCGGAAGAACACAACGAGATGCAACAATTCAAGTTGTTTCTCTCAATGACGCATGCTGTCGATGCCAAATGATGCCAAATCCAAACTGGCTTCCCTTGACACTTTATTTTGGTGCATCAGGACCATTCACAGTTGAGCTCACTCAGTTTAGCTCAACGGTGATTGGCTCTTATTTCATACTTTTTTTTGTCAAGGGCTCGCTGGCTTTACTTGCATTCAATGCTACAGGCGGCAACAATGTCATACTCTTTTAGACCAGACAGCATCAGATAGATGGCTTACACATACAGAGACAGAGGGGCACTGTTGTGCTCGTTCGGATGCTTTCTCCGGTGAGGCACATTCAGCCTCTTGCGAATTGAATGAAAATTATAAAACACAGAGAGACTAAAGATACATTATTTTATGTTTTTATATTTTTTCTTGGGTACATTTCTTTGGGGAAGCCTGGTTTTCCTTGGCATCCATGAATACAATCTGCTGGCTTGTGTGTTGACTTAGACAACGAGACAATTAGTGACACTATGTCTCATCCTCCCCAGTTTGTCCCTGACCAGTCAGTTGGTGAAGACTCTGCTGTATAACATCATCAGACAGGAGAAGTGTCCGCCTCCTGCCACACACATCTTTGAACAGCAGTCTGACAGAGGAGGCCTGCTCTACGGACTTGCCTCGGGAGTAGCAAGTAAGTAACAACAGGTGCACAGACAGACAGGCAAATTACTTATACACACACATACTGTACCAGTCAAAAGTTTGGACACACCTACTCATTCAAGGATTTTCTTTGTTTTTACTATTTTCTACATTGTAGAATAATAGTGAAGGCATCAAAACTTTGTAATAACACATATGGAATCATGTAGTAACCAAAATGGTGTTAAACAATCCAAATATATTTTATATTTGAGATTCTTCAAAGTAGCCACCCTTTGCCTTGATGACAGCTTTGCACACTCTTGGCATTCTCTCAACCAGCTTCACCTGGAATGCTTTTCCAACAGTCTTGAAGGAGTTCCCACATACAGTATGTGACCGACCAGCTCAAATCGGTCTTATGTAGCAACATTTGAAATGTTTATTTTTTTTACATTGGATAAAAGTAGAGACTCAGAGCTACAAAATGGTACATCATACACTAAATCAAATCAAATCAAATGTATTTATGTAGCCCATCATACATCAGCTGATATCTCAAAGTGCTGTACAGAAACCCAGCCTAAAACCCCAAACAGCAAGCAATGCAGTTGTAGAGGCACGGTGGCTAGGAAAAACTCCCTAGAAAAGCCAAAACCTAGGAAGAAACCTAGAGAGGAACCAGGCTATGAGGGGTGGCCAGTCCTCTCCTGGCTGTGCCAGGTGGAGATTATAACAGAACATGGCCACGTAGTTCAAATGTTCATAAATGACCAGCATGGTCAAATAATAATAATCACAGGCAGAACAGTTGAAACTGGAGCAGCAGCACGGCCAGGTGGACTGGGGACAGCAAGGAGTCATCATGCCAGGTAGTCCTGAGGCATGGTCCTAGGGCTCAGGTCCTCCGAGAGAGAGAAAGAAAGCGAGAATTAGAGAGAGCATACTTAAATTCACACAGGACACCGGATAAGACAGGAGAAGTACTCCAGATATAACAAACTAACCCTAGCCCCCCGACACACAAACTAATGCAGCATACATACTGGAGGCTGAGACAGGAGGGGTCAGGAGACACTATGGCCCCATCTGATGATACCCCCGGACAGGGCCAAACAGGAAGGATATAATATAACCCCACCCACTTTGCCAAAGCACAGCCCCCACACCACTAGAGGGATATCTTCAACCACCAACTTACCATCCTGAGACAAGGCCGAGTATAGCCCACAAAGATCTCCGCCACGGCACAATCCAGGTCTGGGCGCCAACCCAGACAGGAAGATCACATCAATGACTCAACCCACTCAAGTGACGCACCCCTCCTAGGGACGGCATGAAAGAGCACCAGTAAGCCAGTGACTCAGCCCCCGTAATAGGGTTAGAGGCAGAGAATCCCAGTGGAAAGAGGGGAACCGGCCAGGCAGAAACAGCAAGGGCGGTTCGTTGCTCCAGAGCCTTTCCGTTCACCTTCCCACTCCTGGGCCAGACTACACTCAATCATAGGACCTACTGAAGAGATGAGTCTTCAGTAAAGACTTAAAGGTTGAGACCGAGTTTTCGTCTCTCACATGGGTAGGCAGACCATTCCATAAAAATGGAGCTCAAAAGGAGAAAGCCCTGCCTCCAGCTGTTTGCTTAGAAATTCTAGGGACAATTAAGAGGCCTGCGTCTTGTGACCAAAGCGTACGTGTAGGTATGTACGGCAGGACCAAATCAGAGAGATAGGTAGTAGCAAGCCCATGTAATGCTTTGTAGGTTAGCAGTAAAACCTTGAAATCAGCCCTTGCCTTGACAGGAAGCCAGTATAGGGAGGCTAGAACTGGAGTAATATGATCAAATTACGTATTTAGCACTAACTGAAGTTTATTTAGTGCTTTATCCGGGTAGCCGGAAAGTAGAGCATTGCAGTAGTCTAACCTAGAAGTAACAAAAGCATGGATACATTTTTCTGCATTTTTGGACAGAAAGTTTCTGATTTTTGCAATGTTACGTAGATGGAGAAAAGCTGTCCTTGAAACAGTCTTGATATGTTCGTCAAAAGAGAGATCAGGGCTCAAAGTAACGCCGAGGTCCTACACAGTTTTATTTGAGACGACTGTACAACCATTAAGATTAATTGTCAGATTCAACAGAAGATCTCTTTGTTTCTCAGGACCTAGAACAAGCATCTCTGTTTTGTCTGAGTTTAAAAGTAGAAAGTTTGCAGCCATCCACTTCCTTATGTCTGAAACACACAGGCTTCTAGCGAGGGCAATTTTGGGGCTTCACCATGTTTCATGGAAATTTACAGCTGTGTGTCATCCGCATAGCAGTGACATTAAGTTAACATTATGTTTTCGAATGACATCCCCAAGAGGTAAAATGTATAGTGAAAACAATAGTGGTCCTAAAACGGAACCTTGAGGAACACCGAAATTTACAGTTGATTTGTCATAGGACAAACCATTCACATCTAAACCAGGCCAGAACTTGTCCGTGTAGACCAATTTGGGTTTCCAATCTCTCCAAAAGAATGTGGTGATCGATGGTATCAAAAGCAGCACTAAGTTCTAGGAGCACGAGGACAGATGCAGAGCCTCGGTCTGATGCCATTAAAAGGTAATTTACCACCTTCACACGTGCAGTCGAAGTGCTATGATGGGGTCTAAAACCAGACTGAAGCATTTCGTATACATTGTTTGTCTCCAGGAAGGCAGTGAGTTGCTGCGCAACAGGCTTTTCCAAAATGTTTGAGAGGAATGGAAGATTCGATATAGACTGATAGTTTTTTATATTTTCTGGGTCATGGTTTGGCTTTTTCAAGAGAGGCTTTATTACTGCCACTTTTAGTGAGTTTGGTACACATCCGGTGGATAGAGAGCCGTTTATTATGTTCAACATAGGAGGGCCAAGCACAGGAAGCAGCTCTTTCAGTAGTTTAGTTGGAATAGGGTCCAGTATGCAGCTTGAAGGTTTTAGAGGCCATGATTATTTTCATCATTGTATCAAGAGATATAGTACTAAAACACTTGTGTTTCTCTTGATCCTAGGTCCTGGCAGAGTTGTGCAGACTCAGGACAACTGAGCTTTGAAGGAATACGCAGATTTAAAGAGGAGTCCGTAATTTGCTTTCTAATAATCATGATCTTTTCCTCAAAGAAGTTCATGAATTTATTAATGCTGAAGTGAAAACCATCCTCTCTTGGGGAATGGTGCTTTTTATGTTAGCTTTGCGACAGTATCAAAAATAAATTAAGGGTTGTTCATATTCTCCTCAATTTAGTTGGAAAAATAGGATGATCGAGCAGCAGTGAGGGCTCTTCGATACTGCACGGTACTGTCTTTCCAAGTTAGTCGGAAGACTTCCAGTTTGGTGTGGCGCCATTTCCGTTCCAATTTTCTGGAAGCTTGCTTCAGAGCTCGGGTATTTTCTGTATACCAGGGAGCTAGTTTCTTATAAGAAATGTTTTTAGGGGTGCAACTGCATCTAGGGTATTGCGCAAGGTTAAATTGAGTTCCTCCGTTTTTTGTCCTCTGACGTCCTTGGGTAGACAGAGGGAGTCTGGAAGGGCATCAAGGAATCTTTGTGTTGTCTGTGAATTTATAGCACAGCGTTTGATGCTCCTTGGTTGGGGTCTGAGCAGATTATTTGTTGCAATTGCAAATGTAATAAAATGGTGGTCCGATAGTCCAGGATTATGAGTAAAAACATTGAGATCCACAACATTTATTCCATGGGACAAAACTAGGTCCAGAGTATGACTGTGACAGTGAGTAGGTCCAGAGACATGTTGGACAAAACACACTGAGTCGATGATGTCTCCGAAAGCCTTTTGGAGTGGGTCTGTGGACTTTTCCATGTGAATATTAGTCACCAAAAATTTTAATATTATCTGCTATGACTACAAGGTCCGATAGGAATTCAGGGAACTCAATGAGGAATGATGTATATGGCCCAGGAGGCCTGTAAAGAGTAGCTATAAAAAGTGATTGAGTAGGCTGCATAGATTTCATGACTAGAAGCTCAAAATATGAAAACGTAATTTTTTTTTTGGGGGGGGGGCAAATTTACCTGTGTGTAATCAAGTCTCCGTATAAATGCACCTGCACTGTGATAGTCTCAGAGGTCCGTTAAAAGCGCAGAGAGCATCATGAAGAACAAGGAACACACCAGGCAGGTCCGAGATACTGTTGTGAAGAAGTTTAAAGACGGATTTGGATACAAAAAGATTTCCCAATCTTTAAACATCCCAAGGAGCACTGTGCAAGCGATAATATTGAAATGGAAGGAGTATCAGACCACTGCAAATCTACCAAGACCTGGCCGTCCCTCTAAACTTTCAGCTCATACAAGGAGAAGACTGATCAGAGATGCAGCCAAGAGGCCCATGATCACTCTGGATGAACTGCAGAGATCTACAGCTGAGGTGGGAGACTCTGTCCATAGGACAACAATCAGTCGTATATTGCACAAATCTGGCCTTTATGGAAGAGTGGCAAGAAGAAAGCCATTTCTTAAAGATATCCATAAAAAGTGTTGTTTAAAGTTTGCCACGAGCCACCTGGGAGACACACCAAACATGTGGAAGAAGGTGCTCTGGTCAGATGAAACCAAAATTGAACTTTTTGGCAACAATGCAAAACGTTATGTTTGGCGTAAAAGCAACACAGCTCATCACCCTGAACACACCATCCCCACTGTCAAACATGGTGGTGGCAGCATCATGGTTTGGGCCTGCTTTTCTTCAGCAGGGACAGGGAAGATGGTTAAAATAGATGGGAAGATGGATGGAGCCAAATACAGGACCATTCTGGAAGAAAACCTGATGGAGTCTGCAAAAGACCTGAGACTGGGACGGAGATTTGTCTTCCAACAAGACAATGATCCAAAACATAAAGCAAAATCTACAATGGAATGGTTCAAAAATAAACATATCCAGGTGTTAGAATGGCCAAGTCAAAGTCCAGACCTGAATCCAATCGAGAATCTGTGGAAAGAACTGAAAACTGCTGTTCACAAATGCTCTCCATCCAACCTCACTGAGCTCGAGCTGTTTTGCAAGGAGGAATGGGAAAAAATGTCAGTCTCTCGATGTGCAAAACTGATAGAGACATACCCCAAACGACTTACAGCTCTAATCGCAGCAAAAGGTGGCGCTACAAAGTATTAACTTAAGGGGGCTGAATAATTTTGCACGCCCAATTTTCAGTTTTTGATTTGTTAAAAAAGTTTGAAATATCCAATAAATGTCATTCCACTTCATGATTGTGTCCCACTTGTTGTTGATTCTTCACAAAAAAATACAGTTTTATATCTTTATGTTTGAAGCCTGAAATGTGGCAAAAGGTCGCAAAGTTCAAGGGGGCCGAATACTTTCGCAAGGCACTGTAAGTGTATGTAAACTTCTGACTTCAACTGTACATGTCTTAACCTGTAGTGACACCCCATCCCATGAACGGGACCATTGTCATCATCTGACACTAATTAGCATAACGCAACGGACATACATCTTCCTAGAAAATATTCCTATTCATGAAAATCACAAATGAAATATATTGGAACACAGCTTAGCCTTTTGTTAATCACCCTGTCATCTCAGATTTTCAAAATATGCTGTGTGTCTTGGCTTTACAGCCAACGCTAGACAAGCATTTGTGTATGTTTATCATAGCCTAGCATAGCATTATGCCTTGCTAGCAGCAAGCAACTTTGTCACGGAAATCAGAAAAGCAATCAAATCAAATCGTTTACCTTTGATGAATTTCAGATGTTTTCACTCACGAGACTCCCAGGTAGATAGCCAAAGTTCATTTTTTCCCAAAATATTATTTTTGTAGGCGAAACAGCTCCGTTTGTTCTTCACGTTTGGCTGAGGAATCGCCCGGAAATTGCGGTCAACACAACGCCAATTTTTTTTCCAAATTAGCTCCATAATATCGACAGAAACATGGCAAACGTTATTTAGAATCCATCCTCAAGGTGTTTTTCTAATATCTATTCAATAATATATCTGTCAGGACAATTCCTTTTTCTCTAAGACCGATTGGAGTAATGGCTACCTCTGTACTTTACGCGAGAATCTCTCTCGGAGCCACCATGTGACGACTTACGCAATGTGCCCCCATACGGCTATTCTTCAACAGAAATGCGTAAAACTATGTCACAATGCTCTAGACACCTTGGGGAATACGTAGAAAGCGTAAGCTCGTTGATGGTACATTTACAGCCATATAGGGAGTCATTGGGATGCAGCGCTTTCAAAACCTGGGGCACTTCCGGATTGGATTTTTTCTCAGGCTTTCGCTTGCAACATCAGTTCTGTTATACTCACAGACAATATCTTTACAGTTTTGGAAACGTTAGTGTAACGGCTCTCTTCTATCTCCTCCTCTGACGAAGAGGTAGAACAAGGATCGGACCAAAATGCAGCGTGATGATGATTCATGATTTATTTAAATGAAGGAAAACCCTATACAAGCAGAAACTACAAAAATAACTAAATGAAATAACGAAAACCGAAACAGCCCTATCTGGTGCAAACACAAAGACAGGAACAATCACCCACGAAAACACTCACAGAATATGGCTGCCTAAATATGGTTCCCAATCAGAGACAACGATAATCACCTGACTCTGATTGAGGACCGCCTCAGGCAGCCATAGACTACGTAGACACCCCACAAAACCCCTAAGACAAAAACACACCACAATAACCCATGTCACACCCTGGCCTGACCAAATAATTAAAGAAAACACAAAATACTAAGACCAAGGCGTGACAGAGTGTTTTCTATCGAAAGCTGTCGATTATATGCATATTCTAGCATCTTTTCCTGACAAAATATCCCGTTTAAAACGGGAACGTTTTTTTTTCTCCAAAAATGAAAATACTGCCCCCTAACACCAAGAGGTTTTAACAAAAGACTCCACTATCCAAGTTACCATTTCAGGTGCGGTCGTATTATCAGCTAACGTTAGCTAGCTAGCTAACAGTAACCTTTTACTTGAAATGAAACCACTTTCTGTCAAAATTAGATATGTGTAATCTCTGAAAATGTAACTATCTAGACTATCTTACCAGTATACATCGTTTATGGATGGACACGTCTCCTGTCGGATGCCATGGTTGCTCTTAGTTTTAAGATGTAATCCGGAGACAGATGTTTTTTTCCATCTCCCTTAGCTATCATACTCGAATTCCACTGATTACAAAACTCGGTCCTCCAGAAAGTGGAGAGCAACACTTATGCAGTTTTTCTACACAATGTGTAAAAAAAACAAAGCAGCGTTAGACAGGATTACAAAGACATACTGACCAACTCAAATAGACAGAAACGCGCATTTTATATAAAACATTTTTTTAACTTTCAAACGGCTTGCCTGTGAAGTAGTGACCCGCGACATATGCCTAGTTTCCTGAAACGGGTCACATATGCTGAACACCCGTTGACTGCTTTTCCTTCACTCTGCGGTCAAACTCATCTCAAACCATCTCAATTGGGTTGAGGTCCGGTGATTGTGGAGTCCAGGTCATCTGATGTAGCACTCCATCATTCTCCTTCTTGGTCAAATAGCCCTTAAACCATGTGTATGTGACAAATAAAATTGGATTTGATTTGATTTAAACAGGTTGGAGGTGTGTTGGATCATTGTCCTGTTGAAAAACAAATGATAGTCCCACTAAGCGCAAACCAGATACGATGGCGTATCACTGCAGAATGCTGTGGTAGCCATGCTGGTTAAGTATGCCTTGAATTCTAAATAAATCACCAGCAAAGCACCCCCAAACCATCACACGTCCTGCACCATGCCTCCTCCTCCGGTTGGAACCAAAAATCTAACATTTTGACTCATCAGACCAATGGACAGATTTCCAACGGTCTAATGTCCATTGCTTGTGTTTCTTGGCCCAAGCAAGTCTCTTCTTCTTATTGGTGTAATTTGGTAGTGGTTTATTTGCAGCAATTCGACCACGAAGGCCTGATTCATGCAGACTGCTCTGAACAGTTGATGTTGAGATGTGTCTGTTACTTGAACTCTGAAGCACTTATTTGGGCTGCCCTTGACTGACCTTCATGTCTTAAAGTAATTATGTACTATCGTTTCTCTTTTGCTTATTTGAGCTGTTCTTGCCATAATATGGACTTGGTATTTTACCAAATAGGGCCATCTTCTGTCTACCATCCCTACCTTGTCACAACACAACTGATTGGCTCAAATGCATTAAGAAGGAAAGAAATTCCACAAATGAACTTTTTACAAGGCACACTTGTTAATTCAATTGCATTCCAGGTGACTACCTCATGACGCTGGTTGAGAGAATGCCAAGAGTGTGCAAAGCTGTCAACATTGAAGAACCTAAAATATAAAATATTTAGATTTGTTTTACACTTTTTTGGGTTACTACATGATTCCATGTGTTATTTCGTTGTTTTGATGTCTTCACTATTATTATACGATGTAGAAAATAGTAAAAATAAAGAAAAACTCTTGATTAGGTGTCCACACTTTTGACTGGTACTGTGTATACACACACACACACACTGATATGTGATGTGATGTTGTATTACCTGGGTCTGTACAAGCAATTATAAGTAGATCTGAGAGCGCCAGGAAATTACATTATCTAAAAAAGCCCAGTTACGGCCTTTGCCTCGTCTCGTCTGAACAGAAGTCGCGTAAATCACAGGATTAGTTTTACATCCCATCATTTCAACATTTAAAATGTAATTGTACTGATGTAAGCCAAGACTCTCTTAGACATATTAGTAGAGGACAGACAGCGCCGGCATGACTGTACTGAATCTGTGTCTCCATCATCCAGAGAGTGCAAGGATGCATTTCATTTTAATGAACAGCCCCGAGACTCTGTCAGACTCTGTTGCCTGTTTTACTTCCTGATTTTCCAGGAACAGACCAAGACAGTGATGTCAGACCTCTCGTCTCTCTCTGGATCTATTTATCATCTTTGGTCGGAATCTGAGTGGGCACTTCGTGTTGAAATTATTGATGTTCCAAAAATGACACTGCAATGGTATTTTGTATCAATTTCCAATCATAGCCAGTAGTCACTAATGAATAAGGGGTATTTCGTGCATTGAATAACTACACGCCATAACTCCCCTACAGGGACTTCCTCCCTATGTGTAAGGTATTGTCTGACTGTTCCCCAAAATCATTGTCATTGCTATAGTCTGCCATTCTAAACACTGCCCACACACACAGGAGTTCGGGTTGCTAGGGAAACCAAGATACTCGACAACCCTCTCGTATTTTATTCTCAAGAAGCCTTCCCCCACTGATAAAACAATATATCTGTTTTGGAGACCTCTTTGGCGGATGGAGATTCATTATATATTTGATCAATTAAGTTAATGACTTGGGGTTTTCCTGTTTATAGTTAGATTTTGTGGAGTCCTCACTCTCTGTGATACCAGTACTGTGTCCCAAATGGCACCCTATTCCCTACATATTGCACTTTTTAAAATTACTATCGACCTATGGGCCCTGGTCAAAAGTAGTGCACTAAATAGGGAATAGGGTGCCATTTTGGGACACATCCCGTTTTAATGGAAGTAGTGAAGTACTGTAGCAGAGTAAACAATGGTCCCTTAGAGTCAGATGACTGCCTGTTGTGTTTTAACTGTGGGAATCTCTCAGTGCCAGGGATGTGGCTGGTTAGGTCTCTGAGACACACACACACAGCTACAGGACCTTCTCTTCCTCTGATGCTGGATGTAGCCTGTGATAAAAAGATAATCAGTCATCATAAATGTTTTGCTGGCCAGGAACAGCCAGGGGAATCCAGAAAGCCTGTCATGGCCAAACCACAGCCTGGATGTCCAGGGCCAGCTGTCTCACTGTCTCTGTGGGATGGGGGCTGTGGGTCACGGCCTAGAACTCAATGCTACTTGGACAGATATGAGATGTATCTATAATTTACTGATAGTAAAAATAAATAAAGAGATCACATGAAGATAGACAGGAGAGCATTGCTGAATGGAAGAAAGGGGTTTAACTTTTCTGTACTGTTTTGTGACGGGGAGCTTTGATCGACCATATACAGAAGTGTGGAGTGTGTTAGCAAGGTGGATGTGTTTCTTTATCGCTCAGCTTCTCATTTCTCTGATTCTCCACTTCTGTATTTCCCTCTTCACTCCTTAGTACACAAGGCCCTACACAGGCCACTAAAGGCTGCTGGGTAGGGTTCAGCGGGAGGTTAGATGTCTGTTTTACTACGACTGTGATGTGATTGTCTCACCTAGCTTTCTGAAGATAAATGCACTAATTGTATGTCTCTGGATAACAGCGTCTGCTGAATTAATTAAATGTAAAAAATGTGTGTCTATCCATCTGTGCGCCAGAATGAGGGCCATGCCTTGATATTGTTCCATAATGTCTCCCATTCACAGACGGTACGACAGAGTGCTGTGTGCTCATAGATAGGACAGGGCAACTCCCCTCGATCTATCAGACAGTCCACACTGTAGTCTACCCGGAACAGATCAGACATGACACATAAGGAAGGCTGTGTGCTCAGAGACAGATTTAGAGACCGAGAAAGAGTCCTGTTCCGACCAGACTAGACAGGTGTTTGTACTTCATGATGTTAGTTTCTTCGTTACTTAGTTTCTCTGTCTGCTTTTTTTGTGCATTTTCATACACATCCTCCTCTCCCATTCTACCGTACAATGGCATCATTCTACAATGGCAGCTAGCTAAATCCGTTTACTGCTTGTCTGCATGCCAAGGCTACAGCTAACTACAGTCTACAATGCATCCTGATTGTAAATCAAACTTTAGTACCCTACTCACACTGATGTCTTTATATAGGACAACAAGCCTGTTCTGTCTGACAGCCAAGCCGAGAATGAATGGTATTTGTACAGCAGTGTGCAGCATGTAGTCCCCTGGACAATAAAAGAGGATGTGGAGGTGTTAACACTAACAGGGGACTAGGCTGGCTTAGAGTTGATGTCCGAGGAAAATTATATTTAGCGTAATAAAACCGATACGCATCGGCCACCGATTCAAATGTCTAAAATACGAGTGCACCGGTCCGCGGACCCCAAACCGATCCAAATATGTTGGGGGTGAAATCCAAAGTTGTGATATGCTGCACACTGAGTATACAAAACATTAATAACATCATGACAAACTGACCAGGTGATCCCTTATTGATGTCACTTGATAAATCCACTTCAATCAGTGTAAATGAAGGAGAGGAAACAGGTTAAAATAAGGATTTTTAAGCTTTGAGACAATTGAGACATGGATGGCGTGTGTGCCATTTAGAGGGTGAATGGGTAAGACAAAATATTTAAGTGCCTTTGAACGGGATATGGTAGTAGGTGCCAGGCACACCACCTAAAGCGAGACCGATTCAAGACCTGAGCAAATCGAGTCAAGACCGAGAAAGTGTGAGGCCAATTCAAGATCATGAGTGTCATTTTGTCAAATAACCACTATAACAAGAGTTCAAAATGTCCAGTGTTTCTGTGTTCATATTTCAGAACAACATGGATTCTTTAGACATTCAGAATAGTGAAAAGAATGCATGCTGAGGAAAAATAGAGCCACTCGACAAATGGTTACTAACCTAAACACAGTGGGGAACAAAGGGCCTTCAGAGAAGGGCTAAGATCTTGTAAAATAATGATTAAAATATATAATGATAATGATATTATTTTCAATGATGTTCTGATTTGTTTTCAGCTTTTGTTGGAAAGCAGAGAAAATAATATCCAATCTTTTTTCTTTGCTGTTCCCTGGGGAGATAAATCTAGCTAGCTAAGTCAGCCATTGGCTAGGCCATCAGAAGCAAGATAAAGACATCTGCCATTCAACTGCATTAGGGCAACGTTTTGGTGGAATCAGTGGAATCAACCAATCACATTTTAACTTAATGAGTGGGACCATTTTTATAAAAAACGTATGGAAACTTCTGCCTTCTTGCGAGCAGTAGTGTTGCCAAAGAGGATGTTGTTGCTAATTTGTTAGCTTCTCCTTTTTCAAAAATAACTTTCAACAAGTTTCAACAATCCTGTTTGCATTCATCATCCTTGATGTTTCTACAACTTGATTGGAGTCCACCTTTGGTAAATTCTATTGATTGGACATGATTTGGAAAGGCATATAAGATCCCACAGGTGACAGTGCATGTCAGAACAAAAACCAAGCCATGAGGTCAAAGGAATTGTCCGTAGAGCTCCGAGACAGGATTGTGTCTGCAGCAATGTCTGCAGCATTGAAGGTCCTCAAGAACACAGTGGCCTCCATCATTCTTAAATGGAAGAAGTTTGGAACCACCAAGACTTCTTAGAGCTGGCCACCAAACTGAGCAATTGGGGGAGAAGGGCCTTGGTCAGGGAGTTGACCAAGAACCCGATGGTCATTCACTCACTCACTCACTCACTCACTCACTCACTCACTCACTCACTCACTCACTCACTCACTCACTCACTCACTCACTCACTCACTCACTCACTCACTCACTCACTCACTCACTCACACACACACACAGTGCTGCTGCTCCATGGGAAAGTTAGGCCTGTGTGATTGTAGCGGAGGAGCAGGAAGGAAATACTTTCAGGGAACAGGAAGAGGCCAGTTGGAATCACTCCTCATCAGACGAGATGGGACCGCAACTGAGCACTCTCTCTGTGGAGGACTGGAGAATTTTTCCTACTCCCAATGCACTTTGTGGCTATGAAAGATCCCATTTCATAATGAAAGGAAGACACGGCAAACCGTGAGAGGCAAAATCAGGCAAAGGGAAATTAAATAAATAACATTGTTGTGATCATAAGGATGTAACAAGGATCTTATATATCTCTATAGATATACCAGGATACAGGGCCCTGTTGGAGAGCATGACAGAGAGCAAGAGTGATAGGAGAAGAGGGGGATGAAACGAACTAGAGGGAAATATATTAAAGAAAGAGATGAGATACCACCATGGTCAATCATAGAAGACAAAGAGAGCGAGCGGCCATGCCATGGCCAAAGTGAGACTGAGGGAGTGAGAGGCTGTCTAAATGGGGGGGAAAAAGAAAACCATTGTCAAACAAAACAAGAGAAAGAGGGCCCTTGACCAGAGGGAGAGTCTGTGTGTCTGAATGGAATGGCGGTCATCGGTTTCCCACAGATAAGTGCTCTTTGTTGGTGGCAGACGCCTATCAGCGGGCCATCAGCAGCCGGCCTGTCTCTGTCTGTGTCTCTGACTTGTGCGTGTCAGTGTGTAGCGATCTACTGCCTGACTGTGTGATCTGAGTTATACCCTGACCTCTCTGTAATCCCCAAGAGCCTCAATGTCTGCTACTGCCTCATCTCCTCCCTCCCCACACGCACACACACACAGTGATAGATAGACGCCATATCGGATGTTGGCTGACTAGTCATGTCCACAACTGGGACAGATCGTCCCCTCAACTGGATGAGCACAGATTAGAGACTGCCTGGGGTGTCCACACTGGAACAAAGTGTGTAATGTGGCAGAAACGGCCAACATGCCTTGGAGGCCTGGGCAGGCAGACAGACGGGTTTGGTCAAGGCTCTCTATCGAATTGTTGTGATCACATGTGTGACTCGGCGACGTGGTGAATCTGAATGAATGTGTGAGAGCTGTGGAATCCTGACTGTCACAATGTGCCCTTCATCTCTGCTCTCTAGATGGGATGGGGCCTGGATGGATGGACAGACAGACTCACTGGTTTGTTTCCCCTCTTCAAGGTAGGGCCAATTTCCCCACTACTTATTCGCTCCCAGTCCCAGCATGACAATATGATCCTGTTTCACATGGCACCACAGGACAGAGGGCGTGTGTGTGTGATCTTTAGCCCTGTGCCTGTGTGATCTTTAGTGGGGTATTCCCAGGAAGTCTGTCAGCCATCCAACCAGTCAGTCAGTCAATCACTTAGCCTGCCACAGCCAGTCAGTCGGGCTGTCTGTAGGCAGGGCGGTAGCCAACATATTCATCTATTCATCAAACCAGTTTTATATCAGCCCTCTTATTTGTCTCCATGGAGAGAAAAGAGAGCTTTGAAGCCACCCGACCAACTGGATTGTAATTTCCCTTTTACTGTACTGTCATTATCATTATGTTCCAACGCTCTGGGCAAAATTACAATCTTAAGGTGATTCCAGACAGACATATGGCTGAGTTTCCAGTGAAAACTGTTGCAAACTCTTACAAAAACCAGTTGGAAAACGGTTAGGCTATATCCATGCACAGTAACATACAATGGCATTAATACCGTTGATAGCAGTCGCTCCATTTCTTTTGTACTATATGCATTGAGTCGTTGTCATCACTTGTGGCAGGGAGTAGCCTTCGTAATTTGTTAAACATGCCGTCCTGTATGCTGTCTGTTGTAGTTCATCTGTACTCAAACTTTGTCTCCCCTCATACCATTGGTAGCAGTTGCTCCACTTCTTTTATGTTTGAGTTACTACCAGTGGTGTCAGTAGAGCTTTGTAATCTGTTTAGCATAGCATGCCTCCTGTCCAGTATCCCAAAAGCTACCACATCCCCCCCCCCCCCCACACACACACACGCCCCTCAGACCACCCTGTCCTGGCAGCCTGTCTGGGTTCTCCCAAAACAGACCATGGCTCCGATAAAGCGTTGCTCGAGTATACCACTATTTTATGTTTCAAGATTGTTTTTCTGGCTGGCTTTTGCGTCTGTTGTGGGGATTTGCACCCTGTCTACAGTAGGCCTGGGCCTGTCTGCCCCGACCCGTCCCTGCTCTCCCTCCTAGCCCCTGCCTAGGCACCCTGTCTGCTGTCTGCCTCGACCCAGCCCGGTCTCTCTTTCCATGTCTGGGTACCCTGTCTACAGTACGCCTGGGCCTGTCTGCTGTCTGCCTCAACCCAGCCCGGTCTCTCTTTCCATGTCTGGGTACCCTGTCTACAGTACCCCTGGGCCTGTCTGCTGTCTGCCTCGACCCATCCCGGTCTCTCTTTCCATGTCTGGGTACCCTGTCTACAGTATGCCTGGGCCTGTCTGCTGTCTGCCTCGA
The DNA here is from genome assembly GCF_002021735.2 of Oncorhynchus kisutch. Taxonomy (NCBI): domain Eukaryota; kingdom Metazoa; phylum Chordata; class Actinopteri; order Salmoniformes; family Salmonidae; genus Oncorhynchus; species Oncorhynchus kisutch. The sequence goes on from NC_034196.2 coordinate 6,282,870, forward strand.
CCCAGCCCGGTCTCTCTTTCCATGTCTGGGTACCCTGTCTACAGTATGCCTGGGCCTGTCTGCTGTCTGCCTCAACCTAGCCCGGTCTCTCTTTCCATGTCTGGGTACCCTGTCTACAGTACGCCTGGGCCTGTCTGCCTCGACCCAGCCCGGTCTCTCTTTCCATGTCTGAGTAACCTGTCTACAGTATGCCTGGGCCTGTCTGCTGTCTGCCTCGACCCAGCCCGGTCTCTCTTTCCATGTCTGGGTACCCTGTCTACAGTATGCCTGGGCCTGTATGCCCTGACCCGGCCCCTGCTCCCTTTCCTAGCCCCTGTTTGGGCCTTCTGTCTATCTGCCTCTCGTCTCTCTTTCGCCCTGGCCCCCGCTTCCTCGCCCAACTCCTGCCTCCTGGACATGGCACCATGACTTGGCCTGGATTAGTCAGTTTTAGTGCCCGCATTACTACCAGAGAAGGCATGCTCTGGGCTAGAGCGTGGGGGGGTGGGAGTGGAAGTTAAGACAACAACATGAAGAATATAGCATGTCAGGATTAGGACAAGGAGTAATGTAGAACCATTGTCAGGGTAAAAACTTCTGGCCCTTGTTGTGAGGTGTGTACTGGTCAAATAAAATTGTATTTGTCACATACACGTGTTTAGCAGATGTTATTGCGGGTGTAGAGAAATGCTTGCATTTCTATCTGTAACAGTGCAGTAATATCTAACAATTTCACAACAATACACACATCTAAAGGAATGGAAGTAAGAATATATAAATATTTTGGTGAGCAATGTCTGTGACAGACTTAAGATACAGTAGAATGGATAGAATACAGTATATACATATGAGATGAGTAATGCAAAATATGTACACATTATTAAAGTGACTAGTATTCCATTATTAAAGTGGCCAGTGATTTCAAGTCTATGTATATAGGGCAGCAGCATCTAATGTGCTAGTAATGGCTATTTAACAGTCTGATGGCCTTGAGATAGAAGCTGTTTTCATTCTCTCTGTCCCAACTTTATGCACCTGTACTGACCTCGCCTTCTGGATGATAGCGGGGTGAACAGGCAGTAGCTCGGGTGGTTGTTGTCCTTGATTATCTTTTTGGCCTTCCTGTGACATAGGGTGCTGTAGGTTAGGGTGCTGTAGGTGTCCTGGAGGGCAGGTAGTTTGCCCCCGATAATGCATTGGGCAGACCGCACCACCCTCTGGAGAGCCCTGCGGTTGCGAGCAGTGCAGTTGCGGTGATACAGCCCGACAGGATGCGCTCAATTGTGTCAAGCCAAATTTCTTCATCCTCCTGAGGTTGAAGGAGGTGCTGCTGCACCTTCTTCACCACACTGTCTGTGTGGGTGGACCATTTCAGTTTGTCAGTGACGTGTATGCCGAGGTCCCATCGATGTGGATAGGGGGGGTGCTCCCTCTGCCGTTTCCTGAAGTCCACAATCAGGTCCTTTGTTGAAGTTGGGTGAGAGGTTATTTTCCTGGCACCACACTTCCCAGGGCCCTCACCACCTCCCCGGGCTGAGGTTGGGCGACTGTGGAGGCCACGTCATCTGATGCAGCGCTCCATCACTCTCCTTGGTCAAATAGCCCTTACAGAGCCTGGAGGTGTGTTTTGGGGTCATTGTCCTGTTGAAAAACAAATGATACTCCCACTAAGCACAAACCAGATTGGATGGCATATCGCTGCCGAATGCTGTGGTAGCCATGCTGGTTAAGTATGCCTTGAATTCTAAATAAATCACAGACGGTGTCACCAGCAAAGCACCCCCCAAACAATCACACCTCCTCCATGCTTCACGGTGGGAACCACACATGCAGAGATCATCTGTTCACCTACTCCGCATTTCACGAAGACACTGTGGTTGGAACCAAAAATCTCACATTCTGGCTCATCAGACCAAAGGACAGATTTCCACCGGTCTAAGTCCATTGCCCGTGTTTCTTGGCCCAAGCAAGTCTCTTCTTATTGGTGTCCTTTAGTAGTGGTTTCTTTGCAGCAATTAGACTAGGCCTGATTCACGCAGTCTCTTTTGAACAGTTGATGTTGAGATGTCTGTTACTTGGACTCTGTGAAGAATTTATTTGGGTTGCAATTTATGAGCCTGGTAACTCCTTTCCTGTGGTGGTCCTCATGAGAGCCAGTTTCATCATAAAGCTTGATGTTTTTTGCGACTGCACTTTAACATCCACAGGATCTGTGTCCCGCTTGCAGACTAACGTAGGCTAATGTGATTAGCATGAGGTTGTAAGAAAGAAACAAAATTCCCAGGACATAGACTCATCTGATATGGGCAGAAGCTTAAATTGCATTGTCCAATTTACAGAAGCTTTTACAGTGAAAGAATACCATGCTATTGTTTGAGGAGTGCACAATTGTGAACTTGAAAATGTATGAATAAACTGATTTTGGCACATTTGGGCAGTCTTGATACAACGTTTTGAACCGATATGCAATGTGTCATTGGATCAGTCTAAAACTTTGCATGTACACTGCTGCCATCTAGTGGCCATAGTCGAAATTGCTCCAGGGATGGAATAATACGTTATGGCCTTTCTCTTGCATTTCAAAGATGATGGTACAAAAAAACATACGTGTTTTTCTTTGTATTATTTTTTACCAGATCTAATGTGTTATATTCTCCTACATTAATTTCACATTTCCACAAACCTCAAAGTGTTTCCTTTTGAAATGGTATCAAGCATATGCATTTCCTTGCTTCAGGTCCTGAGCTACAGGCAGTTAGAGTTTGGTATGTCATTTTAGGTGAAAATTGATAACAAAATTTCAAATTTCTTGATATTTTCCGGATTGACCTTCATGTCTTAAAATAATGATGGACTGTTGTTTCTCATTGCTTATTTGAGCTGTACTTGCCATAATATGGACTTGGTCTTTTACCAAATAGGGCTATCTACTGTATACCACCCCTACCTTGTCACAACACAACTGATTGTCTCAAACACATTAAGAAAAAAAAGAAATTCCACAAATGAACTTTTTACAAGGCACACTTGTTAATTGAATTGCATTCCAGGTGACCACCTCATGAAGCTGGTTGAGAGAATGCCAAGAGTGTGCAAATCTGTCTTCAAGGCAAAGGGTGGCTACTTTGAAGAATATATATTTGGATTCTAACACTTGTTTGGTTACTACATGATTCCATATGTGTTATTTCAGTTTTCACAATGTGAAAAATGAAGAAAAACCCATTAATGAGTAGGTGTCCAAACTTTTGACTGGTACTGCATTCAGAAAGTATTCAGGCCCCATGACTTTTGTCACATTTTGGTACAGTATAGCCTCATCAATCTTTACACACTACCCCATAATGACAAAGCAAAAACAGGTTTATAGATTTTTTAAATAAATGAAATCACATTTAGATAAGTATTCAGACCCTGTTACTCAGTACCTTGTTGAAGCACCTTTAGCGGTGATTATAGCCCCGAATCTTCTTGGGTATGACGCTACAAGCTTGGCACACCTGTATTTGGTGAGTTTGTCCAATTATTCTCTGCAGATCCTCTCAAGCTCTGTCAGGCTGGATGTGGAGAGTTGCTGCACACTATTTTCGGATCTATCCATAGATGTTCGATCCGGTTCAAGTCCAGGCTCTGGCTGGGCCCCTCAGGGACATTCAGAGACTTGTCTCGAAGCCTCTCCTGCATTGTCTTGGCTGTGTGCTTAGGGTCGTTATCCTGTTGGAAGGTGAACCTTCACTCCAGTCTGAGGTCCTGAGTGCTCTGGAGCAGGTTTTCATCAAGGATCTCTCTGTACTTTGCTCCGTTCATCTTTCCATCTAGTCTCCCAGTCCCCGCCTCTTAAAAACAACCCCACAGCATGATGCTGCCTTCGCTGTGCTTCACCGTAGGTCGAGAGCCGTGCGTCCTCCGAAACCCAGCCAAGCCGCACTGCTAGGAAGAGTCTTGGTGGTTCCAAACTTCTTCCATTTAAGAATGATGAAGGCCGCTGTGTTCTTGGAGACCTTCAATGCTGCTGACATTTTTTGGTACCTTTCCCCAGATCTGTGCTTCTATACAATCCTGTCTTGGAGCTCTATGGACAATTCCTTCGACCTCATGGCTTGGTTTTTGCTCTGAAATGCACTGTGCTGTGGGACCTTATATAGACAGGTGTGTGCCTTTCCAAATCATGTTCAATCAATTGAATTTACCACAGGTGGACTTCAATCAAGTTGTAGAAACATCTCAAGGATGGTCACCTCAGCCGTGTGTCATAGCAAAGGGTGTCATAGCAAAGGGTCTGAATACTTATGTAAAACAAAGGATTTTTTTATATATTTTTTTTATACATTTTCTCAAATTACAAATAGTTTTTCGCTTTGTCATTGTGGGATATTGTGTGTCGATTTTAGTTTTTTTATTTTATTAATCCATTTTATAATAAGGCTGTAACGTAACAAAATGTGGAAAAAGTGAAGGGGGTCTGAATACTTTTCGAATGCACTGTATCGTGTGTCGGCAGTCGTCACAGCGTTGTATGTACTGCTGTGTGTATGTTTCTCCTAACGTTGGTAAATGTATTGGTGTGTGTGTGCATATTTTTCCTGTTGTTGGTAAATCAGCACGCCTACAGACCTCACGACGTCTTTAAGCTGCTGGCACTCCGCCACCATGTCCTAATTCATTTACTCTACTGAAAATAAAATGAAGACTGGAAATAAATAACCAGCACAATCTGTCTGTTCTGTTCCTCACACACACACACACATTCTGTCCTTGTCTGCTCCCCTCTCCCTCCCTTTCATGTTTCCAGTCAGAATGACTTGTTCCAGGAAGCTAGGGTTTGAGAAATTCCCCCTACCCTCTTTTTGGGCCTCTTTTATCAATCGTGTGCAGAACAAATTTGCGTGTAAATGTTTTGCAGGATTTCAGCATTTGTGAAAGAACTCAAATTGTTAAACAAACCATTTAGGGTGTAAGAAACATGATAACTCTTGTGTGGGAGGGAGCTGTTTGAGTGAGTTGGTTTGGAAGAGAGAGTGTAGGTAGCTTGAACAACAGGTAAACAAAACACTTCCAAGGTGTCAAACGTTGGATCAAATCTTGTGTGGGAGTTGTGAGAGTGTAGGCTGATGTGTTACTTTGCTGGTTCTGCTTTACTGACTGCCATCACTTCTTAACGTCATCTCATCTCCGCACAAGTCGTCCTCCGTTAGACTCACAACAGTGTAGATGTGATTGAGCAGACGTACAGTTGAAGTCATAAGTTTACATAGACTTATGTTGGAGTTATTAAAACTCGTTTTTCAACCACACCAATTTAGTGTTATCAAACTATAGTTTTTGGAAGTCGATTAGGACATCCCCTTTGTGTATGACAAGTAATTCTTCCAACAAATGTTTACAGACACAATATTTCACTTATAATTCACTGTATCACAATTTCAGTGGGTCAGAAGTTTACATACACTAAGTTGACTCTGCCTTTAACAGCTTGGAAAATTCCAGCAAATGTCATGGCTTTAGAAGCTTCTGATAGGCTAATTGACATCATTTGAGTCAATTGAAGGTGTACCTGTGGATGTATTTCAAGGCATACCTTCAAACTCAGTGCCTCTTTGCTTGACATCATGGGAAAATCAAAAGAAATCAGCCAAGACCTCAGAATTATTTTTGTAGACATCCACATTTCTAGTTCCTCCTTGGGAGCAATTTCCAAATACCTGAAGGTACCGCATTCATCTGTACAAACAATAGTTCGCAAGGATTCCATGGGACCACACAGCCGTCCTACCGCTCAGGAAGGAGACGCGTTCTGTCTCCTAGAGATTAACATACTTTGGTGCGAAAAGTGCAAATCAATCCCAGAACAACAGCAACGGACCCTGTGAAGATGCTGGAGGAAACCGGTACAAAGTATCTATATCCACAGTAAAACGAGTCCTATATTGACATAACCTGAAAGGCTACTCAGCAAGGAAGAAGCCACTGCTCCAAAACCACCATAAAAAAGCCAGACTACGGTTTGCAGCTGCACATGGGGACAAAGATTGTACTTCATGGTTAAATGTCCTCTGGTCTGACGAAACAAAAATGGAACTGTTTGGCCATAATGACCATTGTTATGTTTGGAGGAAAAAGGGCTTGCAAGCCGAAGAACACCATCCCAACCGTGAAGCACGGGGGTGGCATCAGCATGTTTTGGGGGTGCTTTGCTGCAGGAGGGACTGGTGCACTTCACAAAATAGATGGCATCATGAGGTAGGAAAATATGTGGAAATATTGAAGCAGCACCTCAAGACATCAGTCAGGAAGTTAAAGCTTGATCGCAAATGGGTCTTCCAAATGGACAATGATCCCAAGCATACTTCCAAAGGTGTCAAAATGGCTTAAGGACAACAAAGTCAAGGTGGCGGGCATGGAGGCCTACAAACCTGACTCAGTTACACCAACTGTCAGGAGGAATGGGCCAAAATTCACTCAACTTATTGTGGGAAGGTTGTGGAAGGCTACCCGAAATGTTTGACCCAGGTTAAACAATTTAAAGGCAATGCTACCGAACACTCAATCAGTATGTGTAAACTTCTGACCCACTGGGAATGTGATGAAAGAAATAAAAGCTGAAATATATCATTCTCTCTACTATTATTCTGACATTTCACTTTCTTAAAATAAAGTGGTGATCCTAACTGACCTAAGACAGGGAATTTTTACTTGGATTAAATGTCAGGAATTGTGAAAAACTGAGATTAAATGTATTTGTCTAAGGTGTATGTAAACTTCAGACTTCAACTGTAGATTTCTCAAATATATGTCATGCCAGTGTCTTGTCTATGATGGCGCTAGCTGTTAGTGTATGACTCGTTGTTAACAGCACACAGATGGAACCCTGAGAGACCGACAGCATGCTGGGTGAACATGAATACGGTAGATACTGTTCAAGGTTCACTTTACAATCAACTATCAGCCATTTCTCATAATGAGGATTTGATGTCCTGTCTAATGGCAATAACAGTGACACTATCTCTATGTTCATTATGACAATCATTGTATGGGTCAGTCTGGATTTATTCTCACAGACCGTGGGCCATGATCAACTGAATATGACACACACACAGACAGACGGACGGACGGACAGACGGAGAGAGGGAGAGAGTGTGGTAGACCACTGTAAACTCTTATTAATCCTAACACGGAGTCTTTTCTCTCAGAGGGAGCCTGATAGCTGGGGAGAAATGCCAAACAGTCATGAACGGGTTGCAGTGTTAATTCCTGGTTGAATAGCAAGAGAAGGGCAGTGTTGTTGTTGTGTGGGTGGTGTGGCAGACCAAGGGCTAGCCTGGAGCCGAGGATGTGCCCTCAATGCACCCTGCCTTCTTCCAGCCCAGGCGCCAGTCCCTGTGTCCACATTAAGCCTCTCCTCCTCCTTCTGTAATGGCGCGACAGGGCCAGAGCCAGAAAGGCACATGCGATATTGCATTATTGTATTTGTGTAGTGGGCAGGCAGGCAGGGTAAGCAAGCCAGATGCATAACAGTGAGGTAAAGGGAGTAGAAGGGGGGAGAAAGAAAGAGATTGAGAGAGAGGTGGATAAAGAGAGAGTCAGTAGAGTGAGTCAGGAAGCGTTGCTGCCAGACAGCCAGACCCTGGCTCTGCTTTGCTCTGGTCTGTGTCCAAAATGGCACCCTAATCCCTATATAGTGCACTACTAGTATTTTATATAATCTTTTTAGGTAGTGTGCTACGTAGGGAATAGGGTATCATTTTGGACGGAGACCTGCTCTCACAGAGATGGGTGTGGTGTAGCCGGTCTGGTGCCAGTGATGAGCAGGGCTCAGTCACAAGGGCTCCTTATCTACCCCACTCCTCTCCTCCCTCTCACCCCCGACTCCCCCACTCCATTGGGTTACAGCCGGCAGCCGCCACCGCTAGACGCCATGCAAGGAATTAGCTTGGAGTGCTTGACCAGCACTGTGGCCCCTGGGCAGGCCACAGACTGGGGGCTGAGGGAGACTGGCAAGAACGTCACTATCCTGAGGGGGGACTGGGGGGGGGGGGGGGCGAGACTGACAGAGGGGAAAGCAGGGATGTGACCATGGTCTGTTTTTTGCTGTGGATGTTTGTTTCTGTCCTTTGGCCGATGCACTGAGATGTCCTGGCAGATTTTCCACCCACCGGATCCATACAGTCCAACTCTAGGGCATTAGACTGAGTTGGGCAGAGTCAGGGATACACACACACACACACAGAAAGACTACTGCTCCCCAGTCACATTTTACATTGACAAAATGCATTTGCTGTGATTCAGTTCTTTCTCCAAGCACACAGATGAATATGGACCAAAGCATTAACCCAGCAGATCAAAGAAGGAACGTGGTTTTGACGATAGCAGAGCTATTACTGCCCATAATTGTGTAGGAAGAGCAGTCAGGCTTGGAAACAGGACTGTAGTAATGTCTATCACCTCTAGATGGAGACAGATCCATTTCACTTTGATAAAGATTAGTCTTCTAACACACGGTCTGTGTTCTTTCCTCTGATAGTATAAGGCTTAGTAGAGCCACAATGCACTGTGTTAAAAAAATACAGTACCATGTTCAGAATGTATTTTTAATAGCAACATCTCAATTGTTGGTCCTTACATTCCTCTCTGTACCAGGCATTGTAGGTTGCTTTTTTTCATTGTCCCATTTTCTATACATTTATTTTTTAGCATAATTTCTACAAAATATTTTCATATATATTTATGAGCAGTTACTAGTGCCTATAATCATGCGTTTCACATTGCTTATAACGTGTTATAAATACGCTTATAAAGCACAGGGATGTTTTTCATGGTTCAAGCTATGCCCTTTAGTTTCAGTGAAGGGAAATCTTAATACTACAGCAGTTTGGGAAAGGCCCTTTCCTGTTTCAGCATGACAATGTCCCTGTGCACAAAACGAGATCCACACAGAAATGGTCTGTCGAGATCGGTGTGGATGGTCTGCACAGAGCCCTGACCACAACCCCATCGAACACATTTGGGATAAATTGGATCTCCAACTGCAAGCCAGACCAAATCAAATTCTATTTGTCACATGCCCCGAATACAACAGGTAGACCTTACAGTGAAATGCTTACTTACAAGCCCTTAACCAACAGTGCAGTTTAAGAAAAAAAAGATTTTAAAAAGTAAGAGATAAGAATAACAAATTATTAAAGAGCAGCAGTAAATAACAATAGCGGGGCTATATACAGGGGGTACCGGTACAGAGTCAATGTGGGGGGGCACCGGTGTCGAGGTAATGTGTACATGTTGGTAGAGTTATTAAAGTGACTATACATAACTATAACAGAGAGTAGCAGCAGTCTGGGTAGCCATTGATTAGCTGTTCAGGAGTTTTATGGCTTGGGGATAGAAGCTATTTAGGAACCTCTTGGACCTAGACTTGGCGCTCCGGTACCGCTTGCCGTGACGTAGCAGAGAGAACAGTCTATGACCAGGGTGGCTGGAATCTTTGATAATTCTTAGGGCCTTCCTCTGACACCATCTGGTATAGAGGTCCTAGATGGCAGGAAGCTTGGGCAGGTGATGTCAGTGATGCCAGCAGCATACCACCCTGCATCCCACTGTTGGCTTGCTTCTGAAGCTGAGCAGGGTTGGTCCTGGTCGGTCCCTAGATGGAAGACCAGATGCTGCTGGAAGTGGTGTTGGAGGGCCAGTTAGAGGCACTCTTTCCTCAGGTCTAAATAAATATCCCAATTCCCCAGGCCCTTGTGTAGGGTTCCGTCTTTCGGATTCCACGTTAAATGGGTGTCCTGACTCTCTGTGGTCACTAAAGATCCCATGGCACTTATCGTAAGAGTAGGGGTGTTAACCCTGGTGTCCGGGCTAAATTCCCAAGCTGTCCCTCATTCCGTCACCGAATCATCCCCAGCTCACAATTGGTTCATTCATCCCCCTCCTCTCCCCTGTAACTATTTCCCAGGTCGTTGCTGTAAATTAGAATGTGTTCTCAGTCAACTTACATGGTAAAATAAAACATATATATATATTTTTTTTAAATGTACTGGGCTGTACCCTCTGTAATGCCTTGCTGTCAGGGGTAGTTGCCATACCAGGCAGTGATGCAACCCATCAGGATGCTCTCGATGGTGCAGCTGTAAAACCTTTTGAGGATCTTCGGGCCCATGCCAAATATTTTCAGTCTCCTGAGGGGGAATAGGTTTTGTTGTGCCCTCTTCATTACTGTCTTTGTGTGTTTGGACCATGTTAGTTTGGTAGTGATGTGGACGCCAAGGAACTTGAAGCTCTCAACCTGCTCCACTACAGGTCTGTTGATGAGAATGGGGGCATGCTAGGTCCTCCTTTTCCTGTAGTCCACAATCATCTCCTTTTTCTTGATCACATTGAGGGAGAGGTTGTTGTCCACACGGTCAGGTCTCTGACCTCCTGCCGACAGGCTGTCTCATTGTTGTTGATCAGGCCTACCACTGTGTCGTCAGCAAACTTAATGGGGGTGTTGGAGTCGTGCAGTCATGAGTGAACAGGGAGTACAGGAGGAGGGGACTGAGCATGCACCCCTGAGGGGCCCCTGTGTCAAGGATCAGCGTGGCGGATGTGTTGCTACCTACCTTTACCACCTGGGGGTGGCCCGTCAGGAAGTCCAGGATCCAGTTGCAGAGGGAGGTGTTTAGTCCCAGGGTCCTTAGCTTAATGATGAGCTTTGAAGGCACTATGGTGTTGAACGCTGAGCTGCAGTCAATGAATAACATTCTCACATAGGTGTTCCTTTGGTCCAGGTGTGAAAGGGCAGTGTGGAGTGCAATAGAGATTGCATCATCTGTGAATCTGTTAGTGCAGTATGCAAAAATGGAGTGGGTCTAGGGTTTCTGGGATAATGGTGATGATGTGAGCCATGACCAACCTTTTGAAGCATTTCATGGCTACAGACGTGAATGCTACGGATCGGTAGTCATTTAGGCAGGTTACCTTAGTGTTCTTGGGTGCAGGGACTATGGTGGTCTGCTTGAACATGTTGGTATTACAGACTCAGACAGGAAGAGGTTGAAAATGTCAGTCAAGACACATGTCAGCGCATGCTCGGAATACACGTCCTGGTAGTCCGTCTGGCCCTGCAGCTTTGTGAATGTTGACCTGTTAAAGGTCTTACTCACATAGACTGCGGGAGAGCGTGATCACACAGTCGTCCGTAACAGCTGATACTCTCATGCATGTTTCAGTGTTACTTGCCTCGAAGCGAACATATAAGTGATTTAGCTCGTCTGGTTGGCTCGTGTCACTGGGCAGCTCTCGGCTATGATCCCCTTTGTAGTCTATAATAGTTTGCAGGCCCTGCCACATCCGACGAGTGTCAGAGCCGGTGTTGTACGATTCAGTCTTAGTCCTGTATTGATGCTTGGCCTGTTTGATAGTTCATCAGAGGGTATAGCGGGATTTCTTATAAGCTTCTGGGTTAGAGTCCCACTCATTGAAAGCGGCAGCTCTCCCCTTTAGCTCAGTGCGAATGTTGCCTGTAATCCTTGGCTTCTGGTTGTGGTATGTACTTACAGTCACTGTGAGGACGACGTCCTCGATGCACTTATTGATGAAGCCAGTGACTGATGTGGTGTACACCTCAATGGAAGAATCCCGGAACATATTCCCGTCTGTGCTAGCAAAACAGTCCTGTAGTTTAGCATCTGCTTCATCTGACCACTTTTTTATAGACCGAGTCACTGGTGCTTCCTGCTTGAATTTTTGCTTGTAAGCAGGAATCAGGACGATATAATTATGGTCAGATTTGCCAAATGGAGGGAGAGCTTTGTACACGTCTCTGTGTGTGGAGGAAAGGTGGTCGAGAATATTTTTCCCTCTGGTTGCACATTTAAAACACTGATAGAAATGAGGTAAAACTGATTTGTTTCCCTGCATTAAAGTCCCCGGCCACTAGGAGCACCGTGCAGTTTTAGTGCCAGCAATGATTTCTGAGGTGGTATGTAGACAGCTAGGAAAAATACAGATGATCTATTCTTGGTAGATAAGTGTGGTCTTCAGCTTATCATGAGATACTCTACCTCAGGTGAGCAAAACCTCGAGACTTCCTTAGATATCGTGCACCAGCTGTTGTTTACATAAATGCATAGGCCCCCGCCCCGTGTCTTACCAGAGGCTGCTGTTCTGTCCTGCTAATGGAGTGTATAACCCACCAGCTATATGTTCTTAATGTCGTCGTTCAGCCACGACTCGGTGGAACGTAAGATATTACAGTTTTTAATGTCCCGTTGGTAGGATAAACATGCTTTTAGGGTCGTCCCATTTATTTTCCAGCGATTGAACGTCAGCTAGCAGGACGGAAGGCATGGGCAGATTAGCCACTCGTCGCCTGATTTTCAAAAGGCACCCTGATCTCTTTCTGCGAAATCTGCATTTCCTTCTCTAGTGAATAACAGGGATCTGGGCCTGGTCGGGTGTCTGTATTATATCCCTCCCGTCCGACTCATTGAAGAATAATTCTTCGTCCAGTTTGAGGTGAGCAATCTCAGTTCTGATGTCCAGAAGCTCTTTTCGCTCATAATGTTGCTGCTACCGTCTCTTATGTACAAAACAAGTTACGAACAATGTGAAAAAACAAACAAAATACATGGTTAGTTAAGAGCTGATAAGATGGCAGCCTTCCCCTCCGGTGCCATCACAACGCAGTCGCCTAACATCACTGCCTGACCTCACAAATGCTCTTGTGGTTGAATGGAAGCATGTCCCCGCACCAATGTCCAACATCTAGTGGAAAGCCTCTAGTGGAAGAGGGGACCAACTCCATATTAAAGCCCATGATTTCGTAATGAGGTGTTTGACGAGCAGGTGTCCACATACTTTTGATCATGTAGAAAAGCATGCATCTGTCAGAAAATCGATTAAAATGTTACAAATAGCCGATTCATTAACATGTTTTGCTCATATTACATACATCTTCCAAAAATACCTAATATTTTGTGACAACTGATGCAACCTCTCCTACCTTGTCGAATTGACAGTCATTGACCTGCAAGTCATTTTGCATGCTAAACAACCATAGGGAATTCAGTAGCCTAGTAAATCTTAGCCTAGGCAGCCGATAGTGGGCAATACACTCGTGTCCCCCGTGGACCGGCTCGTACATAAAGCATCCTCCATTTAGGCGGCAAAGGCTTCATTTTCCTTCATTGCTTGAATGGCGAGCCGCTGGGAAAGAAACAATTGTGTGTACTGTCTAAATGAAACACCATTTTCAGATTTCTTTATGCTTTAAGATGTTGCTTTAAGATTGTCTGAAAATCCCAAAATGGTGGTGGCCTTATTAGTTCAGTGACTATATAATTTGTTAGGTACAGTATACGGAAAATATGTCACAGCGAAAATAATACATGCAGGAAGTCCAATCGATTGTGAGGTATGGCAAATACATTGTGATACATTTGGGTTGCGAGTTCTGAAATCTCTGCCCAGCAAGGAGGAAAGGAGCCGACCTAATCCCGCCTCCTACTTTTACCTTTCAACCCCTTTTCACCTGCCAATCAACATTGTCCATCTTCCCTCTCTGACTGTAGGCTACATCCCTAGTTGCATGGTGTGATCAAATCATTACGGCAAAAATATATCTACTAAAATGAGAGGGAAAGACGGGTGACAAGTAACATCCACTTCATAGGATGGGCTAAAAGGTTCAGTTATGTCACACATTTTTTATTTGATTGTAACTTTCCTACAGTAGCCAGCTGACAGTTAACTTATCCTTGTAAATTAAATAAATTTATGTTGCAGATATAAAAGAAAGGCTTGGTACTGATGCATCTATCGAAATGCGATTTATGCCCTCTGTCCAAGTTTTGATTGGGGTAAATCAATGATGCTATTATTACATTTATGATTAGCCTACATTTACATTTTCAAATTGGTAGAATGACAATCATTTACAAGATGATGCAGGGGATTTAGTTTGCAATCCAGGGACAAATTGCCTTCCTGGAGCGAGCAAAAGAATGTGATAATGTTGGCTAGTTTCATAAAATGGGAAAGTATTCTTATAGCCTGTTTTGTATCAAATACACTTGCCTTAAATACCCTACTCCTTGAAAGCCTTGTATTGATTATACAGTGCCTTCAAAAAGTATTCATACCCCTTGACTTTGTGTCACTGGCCTACGCACGTTACCCAAATTAGAATTAAGTTTTTAGAAACATTTACAAAATGTATGAGAATTGAAAAGCTGAAATATCTTGTCAGCTATTCAACCCCTTTGTTATGGCAAGCCTAAATAAGTTCAGGAGTAAAAATGTGCTTAACAAGTCACATAATAAGTTGCATGTACTTACTCTGTGCAATAATAGTTTTTTAACACACATTTTTTGTGACTACCTCATATCTGTACTCCACACATACAACTCTCTGTAACTGTCATGGTCAAAACATATTGATACAACAGTAGCTAAGATTGGGAGAAGTCCGTCACTAGCACACAGCTTGGACACCCATGCATACCCCACAAGACATGCCACCAGAGGTCTCTTCACAGTCCAGAACAAACTCTGATAGGCGCACATTACTATATGGAACTCTCTTCCACATCCGGTAACAGTAGAATCAGATATGATAAAACACCTTAAGGAACAGCTGGGACTGTGAAGCAACACAAACAGATGCATACACACACATGATAACATACGCACTATACGCACACGTACACATGGATTATGTGTTGTAGATCTGGAGTATGGGCCTGAGGGCACACACTTAGTGTGTTGTGAACTCTGTAATGAATGTATTGTATTGTTTTTAAAATTGTATAACTGCCGTAAGGAAGAGTAGCTTGGCAGCATCTTATGGGGATCCATAATACATAGAAATACCATGAGGCCAATGGTGACTTTTTAAAACGCAGTTTAATGGCTGTGATAGCAGAAAACTGAGGATGGATCAACAACATTGTACTTACTCCACAATACTAACCTAAATGACAGAGTGAAAAGAAGGAAGCCTTTACAGAATAAAACATATTCCAAAACATGCTTCCTGTTTGCAATAAGTAAAATTGCAATGAAATGTGGCAAACAATGTATCTTTATGTCCTGAATGCAAATCATTATGTTTGGAGCAAATCCAACACAACACATCATTGAGTACCACTCCTAAATATTTTCAAGCATGGTGGTGACTGCATCACGTTATGGGTATGCTTGTCATCGGCAAGGACTGAAGGAAAACCTTTTTTAGTCTGCTTTCCAACAGACACTGGGAGACAAATGCACCTTTCAGCAGGACAATAACCTAAAACACAAGGACAAATGGTAAGCAGCTACAGTGTTGCATTGAATGTTCCTGAGTGACCTAGTTAGTTTTTACTTAAATTGGCTTGAAAATCTTTGGCAAGACTTGAAAATGGCTGTCTGGCAATGATAAGTAAATGAACTTGACAGAGCTTGAAGAATTGAAATCCTTCAGAGTCTATTGACGCACCTGTGTGTCATTCTAAGTAACATAAAAAATCCCCTTAAAAATATTTTAGTTTAAGCTGGAGATATTGCATGGGCTCCGTCTCAATCCACTGCATCTGCCTAGGTCTGCCTTCCGCATCTGCTGTAGAAGGTGACTGAGCTACTGCGGTGTTTGTCAGACCATGAGACATCCTGAAAATCACCTAGACATAGGACAGACACTAGGACAGACACAAAACCTTATTCCAAGGGGTATGAATACTGTCGTGATAAATGCATTGATACAACAGCAGTCAACAGCTGCAGTGTTGCTCATTAGATTACCCCGTATCATGGAATAAGCTATGTGAATGTTTATGAAGACAAAAGGCAGACATATGGAATTATTTCATTTGGATGGATGGTTGACATGACAGAAAGGTAGGATATTTTCTTATCTAAAATGTGGATGAATCTTTGCTTCAGTATACTCTTCTCAAGCTCGTTACGTCTGTTTCGCTCACGGGACTCAAGCCTGGATGGGCTCGCGCCTAGTAAAAACCTTAGCCGATTGCGCAATATATTCAAAAATTCTAACTAAATTCACCAGCGACATCATTAGGAGATAAGGATTGTGAGCACAGTGTTTCTGATCAGATCAACGATGATGTTCTAATGTATTTGTGTGGCTACGATGCCATCTTTAGAGCGCAGCATGAAATAGGCTACTACCGAGGTCTGATGATGCTTCTGACAATATAGGAAAAGGCGTGTTGTGTTGGTTTTGGGTGATGTGCTAAAGTCTGTATAACCCTGTGACGTACAGTACCAGTCAAAAGTTTGGACACACTTACTCATTCAAGGGTTTTTCTTTATTTGTACTATTTTCTACATTGTAGGATAATAGTGAAGACATCAAAACTATTAAATAACACACATGGAATCATGTAGTAACCCCAAAAAGTTTTAAACAAATCAAAACATACTTTATATTCTTCAAAGTAGCCACCCTTTGCCTTGAGACAGCTTTGCACATTCCATATGTGTTATTTCATAGTTTTGAGGTCTTCACTATTATGTTTCCTCCAGGTGGGTTGTGGAGTGTGTTCGCGCTGGGTGGAGTCGGCAGTAAGCCAGGATTGGAACAGGAACAGAACCCTCTGCCACTGTCCAATCAGAGCCTGTTATTGCTTCTGGTGCTAGCCAATCTGACAGATGGACCCAACAACTGTCCCAATCCCTACAGACAGGCTGTCACATGCTTCAAAAACACACAAGGTACAGAATATGTGCTACTACCAGTAACAGGTGACAGGAGGACCTTTCAATGAATGGGTACTAAACCTGTGTGTTTTCCACAGACATGTCATCCGTCCCTACAGAGCAGCACCATATGTTCCAGATTAACTTCAACAGCCTTTACACAGCTCTGTGTGAGCAGCAGAGATCCGACCAGGCTACACTGATACTCTACACACTACTACATCAGAACACTAACATGAGGACGTACATGCTGTCACGCACAGACATGGAGAACCTGGTGAGTTAGTTGCAAATTGCGCACACATACACTACTCTCTACACACTGCTGCATCACAACACAAACATGAGGACATATGCTCAGTTTATTAGGTACAAATTTCAAATCTTGTTGGTCACGTTTTCCGGCACCACATTCTCCTAACGGAAACTCTGAAATGTACTCTGTGTAATCTGAGTCATCCTCTTTGACTTAGTTCTTATTTTTTCCCTGCTGACACAGTGGGGCACAGTAGACAGCTGTTCCTGTGGGGTGTGCTGTGATGTCACCTCTTAGCAGGTTTTAAGTGTATTAGGGAGTGTAGAGGGGGGAGCGCCACAGACCATTGCTCTGCAGGACCCACCTGTGACAGAGGATCACTCCCACACACAGTGGAACCATGCTTAAACAAACACACATACATACATGGGTGGACACACATAGCGCTTCCCGAAGCACCCCTCTGTGGAACAATGCTGGAGGCCTAAACACACAAACACACACTTTCTCTTAGTGTAGTCTGGGATGTTGGATTCGTGTCAGAGCTTGCTCAGTGCACTCTGCCTGCTTATTCTGCAACAGTGTCAGTCTGCACAGCAGGAATGCAGGATTTCACAACAGAAGTTGACAGAATGGCTGTTGAACCATGGCAGTTAAACCATCAAAACAGAAACACCATGCAGACACGTTCCCTGGAGAAACACCATGCAGACACGTACCCTGGAGAAACACCATGCAGACACGTTCCCTGGAGAAACACCATGCAGACACGTTCCCTGGAGAAACACCATGCAGACACGTACCCTGGAGAAACACCATGCAGACACGTACCCTGGAGAAACACCATGCAGACACGTTCCCTGGAGAAACACCATGCAGACACGTTCCCTGGAGAAACACCATGCAGACACGTACCCTGGAGAAACACCATGCAGACACGTACCCTGGAGAAACACCATGCAGACACATACCCTGGAGAAACACCATGCAGACACGTTCCCTGGAGAAACACCATGCAGACACGTACCCTGGAGAAACACCATGCAGACACGTTCCCTGGAGAAACACCATGCAGACACGTACCCTGGAGAACCACCATGCAGACACGTTCCCTGGAGAAACACCATGCAGACACGTTCCCTGGAGAAACACCATGCAGACACGTACCCTGGAGAAACACCATGCAGACACGTTCCCTGGAGAAACACCATGCAGACACACACACACACAGTAGACCAGGACATCCTGGTAAACAGTGTAATTTGTTACTGAGTGGACTATCCTGGCTAAATAAATACATGAAAATACGAATAGCCAACGCACATGCTCGTTCTCTAATTATTTGACTCCTTCCCCTCCTCCTTAGGTGATGCCCATCCTCAAGGTCCTGTATCATGTGGAAGACAGGAACTCTCATCACGTCTACATGGCCCTCATCATCCTCCTCATCCTCACTGAGGAAGATACCTTCAATAGGTCCATACATGAGGTGGTGAGTACTGACCCCTCACTCTAACCCTTACCATCCTCCTCATCCTTACTGAGGACGATACCTTCAACAGATCCATACGTGAAGGGGTGAGTAGTATTCCTGATTGATTGAGCCCTGAAAATGTACTCCAGTGTCACACACAAATGACGCACACCAGTAATTGCACTCCTATGACAGAAGGGACACAGCCCTGCAAACATGTGTTCCCTTTCAGCACATTCTGGTTATAGACGTCTGAGACATTTCTCTGTATGAGGTATGATTTCTCAAACGTCAGGACATGTGCCATTTCAGATAAGAACAGTACATTCTATGATAGGCACTGTCTCCCCATCTCCCTCTGTATTTCAGTCTTCATTTTTTCTTCCTACTCAGCTTGTCAATGAATTCGCCGTGTGTTTGAACAGAGAGCCTTTAAACCACTTAGGACACGGTGCTTGACACCATTCTGCTCTTCCATTACATTTTAGTTGTGTGAATCATTTTTGACATTTTAAAGTCATTCCTCTCTTTCTCTGTACGTGCGGAGCCTATCGAGTTTCAGTCTACTGGCTGGGCTGCATATGAATTGGTCTCCGTCTGAGTCCCAAATGGCACTATTCCCCATATAGTGCACTACTTCTCACCAGGGCCCATAGGGCTCTGGTCAAAAGTAGTGCACTATATAGGGAATATTGTGTCATTTGGGAACCCTGTTTGACTGCAGCAGGAAATCCTAAAGCCTAGGCTGTAGCTGCCAGCAGACTTCTCTCTGAGTCTCTATGTTCTGGATGAAAATCCATTTCACATGGGTCTCTTTGCTGTTGACATGTAATTTCCAGCAGTACTAGGTTCAATATAAACCAACCACAGTCAGGCCAGCTCTCAATATTCAGATGGGTGTTTTTCATCATAGAAAAATCAATGCAGAAGTACTTTAATGCTGTTGTGGTGTTTTGTGGATGTGAGTTGAGCCTGGGATTAGACTACCATGTTGGTCTATGTTTTGTCCATCAGTTGCTGATGGTTGTCACCCAGTGCTGTGTCACTGTGACTCCATTTAGTGTCTCCAGAGCCAGGTGGATGGACTCGGATCATGTATTACTACACACATCACAGCTAGGCTTCTACAACCTCTGTTGCATTTGATAGTGCAGACGTGACCATGGCGCAGCCTAGTCAATTTCACAAATGATCTCTTTGAAGTCTAAATCTGTGATAGTTTGACAGTACAGAATAGGTCTTTAAATTAGTGCATTATTCTATTTCTGCATGTTAGTGAAAAAGAATTATTCTCAAATGCATTATTTAATGTGTAATTGTGTCTAGATTGCTTTTTCAGAATCTATATCCTTCCCCAACATCCTGTCCTGCCAACCGTTACCGAGACTTACTTTACTTCTGACATGAACTACTGTTACCGTGGTCGCTAAGCACCCTGGAAACACAAGGTTGACAACCAGAAGTAATAGGCCTACTGTAGTAATAGAAAAATAGTTGCATGAAACACTTTTGATATTTGTGTTTTACAGAGAACAAAGTTATTTGTGATCGAAACGGTGATAGCTACAGCTGGCGGTGCTCTAACTTTTGCTCTTAATTTGTACAGTACCGGTGTTTCTACTTTATTCATTTAGAAGTGGCGCGCCACTGCTAAATTGTTGCCGCCACACCAAACATTATTATTATTATTTATCTTTTGGGGATAGAAAAACTGTCAGTATAAAGCTTAAATGACTAAAACCAGACCAAGTTTGTATAAAATGTAATTTACCTATATGTTTTATATATTTGAGAACTAGAAATCGACTAAATAAAAGCTAAAACAATGAAACCAATCAAATAAAACTATGGCCATGGCTGGCTTACCGATCGGGCACGCAGGGCACATGCCCAGGGGCCCCATTGATTTTGTTATAATGTTTGATCATAAGAACACAGAATTAGCCATGGCAAAATGCAACATTTTCTCTCCGCTCCATGGAAAACATTTATAAAATTGCAGGAAAGTAGTCCCTTTTTGATCCAGAAAAAAACCTTGCTCATTGCTAATAGCACACCTGCCTGATAATATGGTATGGTCCCATATATAAGCTATGGTAAAAAGTCAGCCCTAAAATATTTTGGGGGCAATATGTTATATGCTCATGTCTGGGGAGGATTATAGATAGATCAGTCATTTGATTTTCATTCATTTTGGAGTATAATGTACCTTTAAAAAGTCACCCGAAATGACCTTCTCACAGTCCTTCTACAAAAAAATACCCCGGGGGGCATGCTGCTGTGGACCCCCCCACCTGCCTCTCCCTCCACGACCTTTGCCACCACTGCTAAAAAATGTTTTTAATGCTGAGTAGTTACTCACTCTCCCTCTCCCTCCCTCTTTCTCTTTCTCCCTCTCTCGCTCAAACTCCCCCTCTCCCAGGTATTAAAAAACATAACTTGGTATTCAGAGCGTTCATTAACAGAAATCTCCCTGGGTAGTCTACTCATCCTAGTTGTCATACGCACCATCCAGTTCAACATGACACGGACCAGGGTGAGTCACACACACACACACACACACGCACACACACACACACACACACACACACACAAAACAAAATCTCCACATACACTTTGTTTACCCTCTCCTAGCTTTGTTTTCTCCCAAGATCATCTCAATGGAATTCCAGGTAGGTCAATACACGTCTCTCATTTCCTCTCTTCCAGGATAAGTACCTGCACACCAACTGCCTGGCTGCCCTGGCCAATATGTCTGCCCAGTTCCGCTGCCTACACCAGTATGCAGCCCAGCGCATCATCAGGTGAGGCTACAGCTCCGTCCTCCGTAGAACTATTGCTTACTGTCAACACAGACACGGGTATGGCCAATGCTTGTTAATGGGTATTGATATGATCTCAACTCGAACTAAAGCCTACTGGTAGATTGAAAATTGTAGAGGTTTAGCAGGTCTGTGCAGCACCTTCTGGTGTAGATATTCCATGGTTGTGTTTTGTGCTGAGTGGGAAAGACCACCTATCTTCTTAGCTACTGATGTTGCAGCGTTCCCTCACCAAGGCAGTAGAGGCGGAGAAAAACAGGTTGGATTGATCGTCCTCATCAGAAAGGATTTAAATTAGTCATTTGATTATGCTTTTGTTTTCTTCCTTGACTCATGGCCTACAGTACCTTCTGTACTAAAGTCTGCCACTATTCAGTCACAAACATTACCATAAAAAAAACGTCTACCACAGAGGACCAACCCTTGCCAAATCACCACACCAGTATGCAAGCATTAGCATGGATTGATTCACAACACATCATTTCAACATTTCCATAACAACTGTGTAAAATGGCTAAGATAGTCGATCGTTATATTGGCCGATTATCACATTCCAATCCATTTCTTGCAGATTGACGCAGTGCTTCCAGATTGAAAACAGTGTTTTTAGGTCGGCGGTTTGGAAGTGTAGCTAGTTAAGTCCGACATAAAATGACTATCATTATATTGGCAGATTATTGCATTACAATTACAATTTGCAACGCACTGATTTCAGATTGAAAGCATGTTTTTAGATTGGTGGATTGGAAGTACAGATGGGTTACACATTTCCCTTGGTGCCAGTGACCATGTTGGTTTGGTGCATGACGGAATTAAAGACAAGCGCATATAAAGTATAAGGTCAACATTTTAAGGGTAATAATTGTGCATATTTATTCTGTTTTGTAAATGATCCTGTAGGGTGGAGTGGTAGTATTTTATATGGTGATTATTTGATGTGTGATTGAGTTAGTGATTTCGTTTGGCTTCTCTGAATGCCTTGACGACTTGATACATAGCAACAGATTCCAGATTGCCTTGGTAGCTTTACTAAGCACACAAACAAGCTTAGACAAACACATGTATAAGAAAACAAACTCACTCAGTCACACGAACACTTACTCCACCCTGATGATGGAATAAAGTTGCTGGTCATAATAAGACACATAGTTAGTGGGAAAGTGCTTGGAATGACGTGCTTTGTGTTTATTTTGACTTTCTTTTACTCTCTTTTTATTTTTAAAACAATTGATATTAGATATTTCACTGGATGTACAGATTAAACTTATGCCAACGTCTTCGTCAGCTGCAGCCTTTGTAACGCTGTAGCCTAGGTCTATTGCTCATCTCGTGGCTCATCACATATTAGACCACTTGGCTAGCTGTCATAGATCTGTGGTTGGCTCTCAATAAAGACATCACGTCTTCTGGTTGTGTATTCTGGCTTTGAAGCAGTCAGTCAGTCAAGGACGGTAATGGTTATGACTCTAAGCTGTTGAGAGGGAGGAGATTTCTCATGACTCTGTGGTTAGAAGTTAACTATATGAATGAATGGGAATGTGAAGGGCTTGCCCAGTGACTCACCCAGATCATTGTTCCAGATGAGCCCTGGTTAGGAGCACACACTCCACTGGTCATACATTCTAACACACATACACGCACACATACTCCCTTTCAATGTTCACCCAGAACGACCAGACAAGTGCATGGCCTCTCCTCTTCCTCTCATCAATTCATTCAGGATCATTTAATGCTGTTCGTGACCACGGGGAAATGGAAACAGAAATGCATACACACACACTCCTTCGTGTTTTATTATTACTAAGAGAGTAGCCGAGCTGACACAGTCTTTCTTCAAATTGTATTAGTCACATGCGCCCAATACAACAGGTGTAGACCTTACAGAGAGATGCTTACTTACGAGCCCCTAACCAACAATGCAGTTGAATTTCTTTTTTAAACGACTAAGAATAAGAAATAAAAGTACGGTTTGGGATGTGGTGGTGGAGGGGAAGGTAATAGTAGTTCCTACACGGATTTGCTTGTGCATCTCTGCATCTCAGCCCCATTGCAGATGCCTCCAGATCTTGCCTCCTCTCCTCTACATCATCTCTCTACACATTTACAATTGAGTCATTTAGCAGACGCTTTTATCCAGTGCGACTTATGGGAACAATTAGGTTTAAGTGCCTTGCTCAAGGGCACATCGACAGATTAGTTACCTAGTCAGCTTGGGGATTTGAACCTGCTACATTTCGGTTACTGGCCCAGGGCTACCTGCCGCCCTACATGTATCTAATTTCACAAACAAAGTAGAAAATACTACTGTGTTGTATAAGAGCATGTGAAGTATATCTAGAACGCCAAGCCTCAGGCAAAGCATTGGTTATAATTTTACATTTTAGTCATTTAGCAGACACTTTTATTCAGAGCGACTTGAGTGTATAAGTATTTTCATGCTTTTTCCTACTGGCCCCCCATGGGAATCAAACCCACAACCCTGGCTACACAGGACTGCTACATGAACAGTCAGTGTCGTAAAGGAAAGTTATTCCAATGATTTTACTGCATGCTCAAGGCTTAAGTCAATGTTAGATTTTCTTTAACTGTCAAGTGAGAATAGTTTGCTGGAGTCAAACACAAATTCCAATCCTTCATTACTTTTGGCTGTTATCAGTTATTATTCTGGGATGTCTGTTGAGCTATAATATTAAACAAACTGACAATCAGTGATGGCTTCTCTTTTGCCTCTTTTTGAACCCCTTTGTCACCTTTCAGACCGTAACCTAAACATACTATGCTACTAAGTTTTTAAAGTTTTTTTTAACGAAATTGGAGAAAACAAATGATTTTATGTATTTTTTGGTCCTTTTTTTCCTCCTCCCCTTTTCTTTCAGCTGCTCCAGCCTCCACATGCGGAGATACTTGTATGTTCTGGACAATATGTATTTCCCCCACTCCAGTTGCAGTCGCCACAAACACTGGCTGGTTCACCGCGTGCGACGCACTAGGACAGGAGCTTGTGCACTTTACTTGCTCGCTCATTCTCAAGTCCTATGCTTCCGGGTTATAACCAGACTCTAAGACTACTAGTCTTTTGCTGCCCTCTCTTCCTGCTTCTTTTTTAAAAAATTATTATCTTTCTGTCCTACTGATTTGCTGCATGAGCACAGCATCATTTGTATTGCATATTTGCCATCTGGAATGATTCACCGATAGTGGACTCGCTGAATGGATCCAAAATGACCCCCTATTCTCTAGAGCCCTACCTTTGACAAAGATACATTCTACACATGCATGTTCTTTGTAAAGCCGTGTCTGTCAGTCGGTGGCGGTCAGTGCCATTTAAGATGAGTGAGGAAAAAAATTATACTGTATTACAGCATGTTGGATGACTGTCATTTCATATTCCATTCACCCAGTTCAATGTAACAGCAATATTTTTAGGCTACTACACGATACTCAAATTTTCCTATGCCTATCATGAGGTTGCTACAACCATGCCTATGAATGAAAGTTTACAACATGGGTGCATACAGGTCGAGAGAAAATGTTGGTGTCATTCAATCCCGCCTTGCACACTCTTGCCTGCATCTAGCTGATCTAGGGTGTAACTATTAGTCGAACAGTTGCAAACAAGAGTTTCTATTTGACAAATTCTGGTATGTTTATCGCCATTTAATTCCATTTGCTTCCATTTAAGGATCGTTTTTCAACAGAATCTGTGGTGAATACACCCCTGATAACACATAAACACAATTCACTTTCATACCAGCCACGTTGTATTCATTCTCGCATCGATGCGATTTTCTCCTCACCTTTTTTCCCTTCGCTTGTGGACTTCAATGCACAACACATTAGCTGTGTAACCAGGCGAAAAAACTTTTCCAAGCCAATCCATATCATAACCACTACACACAACCTACATCGTTGTCACCATATTATATCAAGTAATGTCATAGTCAACATAGCTAATAGAACTAACGTGTTAGTAAACCCGCTACAATCATGCAGTAACGTTAGTGTACAATTTAGCACTTAAACTGGTGGGCCCCGGTGGCAATACATTTGTAAAAATCAAAACCTTACCTTGACTTGGAAGAGTTCCAGTGTTGTGTTGGATAGTCTTAGCCAGCTAGCTAACATAGCATCCCTCTGTTTGAGCATGGTGTTTGAGGTGGCTAAACTAGCTAGCTGCATTTGCTAGCTAAGTAAGTGAAACTTAAAGTGAGGGGAAAAAATTACCATCTCTGTCTATCTTGCTTCTCCATTTTGGAAGAAATGTATTTGTTCAAAACTGTTCAACTATTTTCTTTCTCTCTCTTTGAGTCAACTACTCACCACATTTGATGCACTGCAGTGCTAGCTAGCTGTGGCTTATGTTTTCAGTGCTAGATTAATTCTCTGGTCCTTTGATTGGGTGGACGAAATATCAGTTCATGCTTCAAGAGCTATAATAGGCTGGGGGACGTCCTCCGGAAGTTGTTATAATTACCGTGTTAAGTCTGTGGAAGGGGGTGAGAACCATGAGCCTCATAGGTTATGTATGGAAGTAAATGTACCCAGAAGCTAGCTGTCCTCAGGCTACAACATGTAGCTACCCTACAGAGTGCTGCTGAGACTACTGTAGACCTTAATTGCAAAACAGTGCGTTTTAATCAATTATTTGGTAACGTGAAAATATTTAGTATAGTTTTATCTAAAAAGGATCAGTTAAATTTTTTTTACAACTATTTTTAATTTAATGAAATTCACTGAGGATGGTCCTCCCCTTTCTCCTCTGATGAGCCTCCACTGCTGCCTGTGCTGTAGACTAGGGTTTTGCAGTCAGTCAGTGTGGCAGAGTCTTTGTGCTGGTGGGGATCACCAGGTGTGCCTCTCAGTCTTATTAATACCATGGCTACAAAAGACACCATAGAATCTTAGTTACCCTACAGACAGACTCAGACCCAGGCCTCTTAGCCAGCACTGGTAATCATATCTCAATACACTTTTCAGTACCTCAATCACCCCACATAAAGCCAATGATAAATGGACTCCGTGACCTGCATCGGATGAATGGTGCTGACATGTGTAGCAGGTGTACATCTCAGCTCAGTACTGCATTTATCCGGCTAGGTTCTTTGTGCAACAATTTGGGAGATTCTCTCCCGTTTGGTCTAGCTGTATGTTTTTGGGGGGGCCCTAGTCTGCTGATGTGAGAGAGAGAGAGAAAGCAAGTGTGTGTGCGTGCGTGTGTGTGCGTGTGTGTAGGTGAGCGTGTGCGTGTGCGTGTGCGAGCTGCTCACCGGTGGCCAGGCAATTTGCCTCTCTCTCAGTAGGTCAATCTGACACAGCTTCCAGGCACTGTCTAGACTAGACATGAACAATTGAACAGGTTGCCATGCCACTGATACCAAAACAATAGTGTATGGCAGCTAGCACCCTGCCCTGTCAATCAATTAGTAACAAAGTGTGCCCCCTCCATCTCACCACCTTTATAAAAAGGCCATGGCTGTGGATCAGACTTTTCCCTGATCTTTTTTTCCCCTCAGACCTAAGGACCCGAAGCTTCTGCTCGTGTGCTGATCACGTTCTCTGCATTTGTTTATTCTCTACTTTACACAATCTCTGCTCTACTCGTATAGAACAGGCTACTCAGGCTCGTTTAATAAAGTTAGATCAAAGCTGAATCAATGTCTGATCACAAAATGATAGTATTCTACATAACAAACCGAATATAGTAGCATAGTATAACGTTACTGCAAGACAAAAACACCATGTAATTTCTCTCTTGTGGCCAAATTCAACAATGCGCGCCACTAGGCAAGATACACAGGTAGACTATGCTATAGTTTTAACACCATCTGCTCTAAAATTTGCTCACTTTACAAGATCATTCAACTCATGAAACTGATTGAGATGAAATGGTTGGTATGCAGATGCTGCATGGACATTTCACCGGTAAAACCTGAGGAATTAGGTAAATAAACACTTGGCTAGAACGTGATCTGCACATGTGCAGAAACTTCAAGGCCTTTAGTCCAGGAAAAAACAGGTCCGGGAGAAGCCGTATCTGCAACCACTCCCATTTTAAAAAGCACAGAGACCTCATAACAAAGGATGTTTGTTCCCCTTCAGTTTTTCCCCTTAGGCTTTCAAAGAGGACAAAGCTTCAGAGCATGCCCAGACGTTAAATTAACTGAATAAACAATCCCAGATCTCAGTCAAAGCCAGCATAGTGTGTCTATGATTTGGAAACAACGAAAACAAAACTGAGCATGCCCATATCTCATTCATTTTACCAAGTGTGTCTGTTATGTTTTGGAATCAACAAAAACACACACGCCATGTAAAAGCCCCAATTAAATACTATATTTTTTTATATGACATACCCAAGTCTGTATGTTTTAGAATCAACAATTAAGCAAAAGTACACGAGGCTATGTGTTATGACATTTTTATCATGGCTGTGATGTGGTCATATCCGCGAGGCGAAGCCGATTGGTGTAGTCCACCACAGCCATGATGAAAATGTCATAACACATGGCCTCGAGTGTACTATTGCTTTTATACAACGGGTTACCTGCATTAAAAATCAAGATTATTTCCCAAACTATCAATTTTGAAACAAAAACATGATGCTACATTCACTAACACTGGTTGTCAAGTGACATTTTAGGCGGTCTCTAGTCGTTAGTTATTTTCGTATTGACTGCCATGTAAAGCAAAATTTCCCAAATGCTGGTTGATAGTTCCAGAACATTGGTTTCTACGAACGCTGTCCATGGTTCTGAAAACAGTGCACATCTGGTCTATGCATAGGAAAATGTTATGTCAGATGGAAACATTGTAGGGACGCTGTCCATGGAGCTGAAAACAGCGCTGAAACATTGTAGCAGAGACATTGATACAGCAGATCAGAATAGAATCCACAATGACACTTTTTTTCAGATGTTCACAGCATCGACAGCTATTTATTCGTGATACACATTGAAATGCATATTTCCATTCAGTACTTGTCTAATGCCGGGGACTCAAGCGCAGCTGGCCACCTTTTCTCAGGAACAACTGCCTTGTTGTCACACGTAGCTGTTAGGATGTTACTCCATCCCCTTCTGTTATCCGTGGACGGCTTCCAATAGCTCCTAAGAGAGCTTTCAGCCCTGCGCCCGTACACATACTCTGGCCTCCAGACCTGCATCGGAGAGCTGTTATCCTGATGCAGTGTTTGGTATACCTATGGGATGTGCCAGCCTCAGAGAGAGAGAGAGAGCGAGCAATTAATAATGACAATATGACAATGATTCTATTCATGTTTATTATATTCATATACCGTATAGCAGCCTAGCTATTTGAACAAAATTTTATACCTTGCACAGACGGGGCAGCAAGAGTGTTGAGTCCCATTGGCTCTATGGTATACCACATGCTGTCGTCATCAGAGAGATTTTGTTTGGGGTGTAGATTAAAGGCTGGGGCATGTTCAGTTAATTTCGTGATTTTTATAGCGATCAAGCAAAGCTCTTTCCCTAGGTTTTTATACATGCAGCCGCAACGATTCTCTTGGTCTCTTTCCATTGGATTTTTGTGGTTCTTGGTTTCTTCATTGAAACTCAGTGTTGCTTATCTCGATCCATTTTTGTCCTCTTTTATTACGAATGAGTCTGGCTTCAGTTTGCGATTTCCTTTGTTGCCTCTTCGGCCAAAAGCAACTGCAAATCAAACCACACCTTATTCAGTAATCCTCTAGGGGTGGCGGGGCTCAAGGCTTCGGATTTAGGTCCTGCTGTGTTATAGCTGGGTGTTGGCTGGTTCTGTCCCTGCCCTCCCTTCTCAGCTGTTTTATGATACCAGCAAAGACATTGTTTGCTTTCAGGAACTCAGTTTCTCTCATCAGGCACCAAGGCCGGCTCAGTGGAGGCTCATTTAAGTGGCAGTGTAGGCCTGCCTGCAGTCCAGCAATGCTGCTGATTCTATATCAGTCTCCTTTAGCAGTCCTTGCGGTGGCATAAAAACTCGGGAGAATATTACCCTTCTCCTGTTTTGAAACAGTTGCCAGATCGATGTTTATCCCCTTTTCTGACAGCCATTTCAGAAAGCACTTCACTGACTGACCTTCAAGTCTTAAAGTAATGATGGACTATCGTTTCTCTTTGCTTATTTGAGCTGTTCTTGCCATAATATGGACTTGGTCTTTTACCAAATAAGGCAATCTTCTGTATACCACCCCTACCTTGTCACAACACAACTGATTGACTCAAATGCATTAAAAAGGAAACAAATTCCACAAATGAACTTTTAACAAGGTACACCTGTTAATTGAAATGTGTTCCAGGTGACTACCTCGTGAAGCTGGTTGAGAGAATGCCAAGAGTGTGCAAAGCTGTCATCAAGGCAAAGTGTGACTACTTTGAAATATCTATATTTTGATTTAACACTTTTCTGGTTACTACATGATTCCATATGTGTTATTTCATAGTTTGGATGTCTTCACTATTATTCTACAATGTAGAAAATAGTCAAAAATAAAGAAATCCCTTGAATGAGTAGGTGTGTCCAAACTTGTGACTGATACTGTATATACATTTGCAAATATTTCTAAAAACCTGTTTTACTTTGTCAATATGAAGTATTGTGTGTAATTTCATCCATTTTAGAATATGGCTGTAACGTAACCACATGGAAAAAGTGAACGTGTCTAAATAGTTTCCGAATGCACTGTATGTGTTCTTTTCCATGTGTCTCTGTGTGTGTGTGCCTGCCCTGCTCCTTCCCCTTGCTCCCTGCTCCTGTGTGTTATTAGGCGGTGAGCTCCCCTGTGTATTCCCACACGGCTGTTTACTCGTCTCTATTTGTTATTATTGAGCATCAGCCACCATCTGCTCTGCTGTTTCTAGTGGGGATAGAGAGAGAGACTGAGCTAGGCTGTCTGTGCATCCCAAATGGCACCCTATGCCTTATGTAGTGCACTATATGGGGAATAGGGAGCCATTTGGGGGGGGGGGGGCACTGTCTATTTTTCATGGGTAGGGGCATGTGGTGATAGACAGCACAGTACTGCATGAGGAGCCTAGGCTGAATTGATTGAATTATTTATGTTCTGTGGTCCAGGCTGAGTACTCTGAGATAGAAGAGAAAGATTAGAGGAATGTTACTAGAAAAAATTGTTGTTTGATTCAATGGTGGACTGGGTGCCGATGGTATGCCAGTTGAAGCTGGTTGCTTAGAAATTGCATGCAGTAATGACTGTAGCTGTACAGATTTTTTTCTCAAGTCAGGTGTATCTATATAATATTTTCTACATATTTTTTGGGGGCCAAATTATTTAAAAAATCTCTCATATTGTTCCCACTTGGTTTATAAAGACGACAGAGAAAGAGGATGTGTCTCGGTCTGTGTGTGTTGGCATGTAGCCTATGTTGTCAAGTGTTTGTGTATATTGATGTCCATGGTGGCCTGTACTCAAGGTCAGTGGAGCAGACCATGAAATACTTTATTTTTTGTATTATTATCATTTTTCTACTTTTTACCTCTTTCTCCCCAATTTCGTGATATCCAATTGGTAGTTAGTTTTGTCCCATCACGTCAACTCCCATACGGATGGTCGAGAGCCATGCGTCCTCTGAAACACGATTCTACCAAGCCTCACTGCTTCTTGACACGTTGCTCACTTAACCCGGAAGCCAGCCGCACCAATGTGTCAGAGGAAACACTGTACATCTGGCGACGTGTCAGCATGCATGTTTCCAGCCCGCCACAGGAGTCTCTAGAGCGCGAGGAGACAAGGACATCCCGGACGGCAAACCCTCCCCTAAGCCGGATGACGCTGGGCCAATTGTGCGCCGCCTCATGGGTCTCCCGGTCGCAACCCAGGTCACACAGCCGTGATCGCACCCGGGTCTGTAGTGATGCTTCAAGCACTACAATGCAGTGCCTTAGACCGCTGCGCCAGTATGGAGGCCGACCCTGAGAGACTTAATGATGTACAGTGCCTTGCAAAAGTATTCATACCTCTGGGATTTCTTCACATTTTGTTACAAAGTGGCATTTAAAACATTTGTCAACAATCTTCCCAAAATACTCTGCCAGAGGAAGATTTTTATTTTTTGGATTAATATATATTAAATGAAATATAGTCGTTGTAGAAATATTCCGTTGCCGGAGTCAATACTTGTTAGAAACACTTTTGGCAGCGAGTACAGCTTCGAGTCTTCTTGGGTCATTCTTTAAAGGTGCACTATGCAGAATTCCTAGTTGCATAAATTCTCACAGTTTGCCTATTTTAAGTTTGTGCAAAACAAGCAATGCATAGTGTTGAGAATCATTGTACTATCTAAACTGCTGTGTAATATCTTTCCAAGACCATTATTATTTTCAAAGTTCTCCAAGCTCTGTCAAGATGTTCGGGATCATGGCTAGACAGCCACTTTCAAGTCTTCTTGGTAAGCAACTCCAGCATAGATTTGGCCTTGTGTTGTAGGTTCTTGTCTTGCCGAAAGGTGAATTCCTTTCCCAGTGTCTGGCGTAAAGCAGACTGAAGCAGGTTTTTCTGTAGGATTTTGCCTATGCCTAGCTCCATCCCGTTTCTATTTATGCTGCACCACCATGCTTGAAAATAAGGAGTGTTGTGTTGGATTTACCCCGAACATAAGGCTTTGCATTTAGGCCAAAAAGTGTATTCCTTTGCCATGTTTTTTTGCAGTATTACTTTAGTGCCTTGTTGCATACAAGATGCATGTTTTGGAATATTTGTATTCTGTATATTTGTGTATTTGTTTCACTTTGTCATTTAAGTCATTATTGCGGAGTCACTACAATGTTGTTGATCCATCCTTAGTTTTCTGCCATCACAGCCATTGAACTCTGTAACGGCTTTAATGTCACCAATTGCCTCATGGTAACATCCCAGAGCAGTTTACTTCCTGTCCTGCAGCACAGTTCAGAAGGATGACTATCATGACTATCATGCTACATCATCCACAACATAATTATTAACTTGACCATGCTTAAAGAGAGATTCAGTGACTGATTTGTTATTGTTACCCATCAATATACCAATCACTGCCCTTTTGAGGCACTTGAAAATCTCCCTGGTCTTTGTAGTTGAATCTGTGCTTGGTAAAGACAAAAAAAACACTCCAGGCCACTCAAACTACACAGAATGTATGTAGAGGTTATAATGGACCTATATATATAATTTTTTTAAACTGCCCTTTTTCTAGCCCTCAAATAGATTTTAACAAACAAATCCGTAAAAAAAAATCTTTGCAGCCCTCCGTTGAATTTCTTAATGTGGCCATCAAGCCCAAAAGTTTACCCACCCCGGTTATAAGTTTACCAATAGAACAAGGATTGGTTGACGTCCATATTCTGTTACACAGAATCTATTTGATGATTTTGGAAAAAAGGATGTGAATAGTAACATTAGTCTGATGTCTGAATGATATTGGGTACCAAACATGTATAAGCTGCATGTGTAGTCAGTCTCCGTCAACAACGAACATGGTCTGCAACTCTAAAGAATATTATTGAACGATTTGTTTCAGAATAGATAAGATTTTCACCTGTTTGTTTCGACCTTGGCTTGTGAGCCTGCATACTAAAGATTCAAGCATCCCTTGTTATCATGCCATTTACTTCTTAGTACTACCAGTCTCTGTGTGTGTCCCAACTGTCACCCTATTCCCTTTATAGTGCACTTCTTTTGACCAAGGCCTATACAGCTCTCGCATAGAGTTAGAGGACTCACATCTGTATCTATCCCGTTATGGTGTATGTGACAGCATAGTCAGCACCATTGAAACCTTATCCATTTTGAAGTGGTCGATTTTCTTCTTATTTTGTAGATTGAAAAAAAGCATAAAGCAAATATTTGTGATTTACCACAACCTGCAATGTTGGGGTCCTGAACCAAATCTTATGTCATTGATTTATTGTGGCCATTAGATGGTAGTGATATAACTTAGACATTTACAAACCATATTTAACACAAGTTGAAGAAGAGAAGGCTCTGATCATTGGCCCAACCCATAGGAATCCCCACCCAGTTGACTACTTTAAAATGGTGGAAGCCCTCAATTATATCCATGAGTCCTCTAACTAACTCTATGGGCTCTCGTCAAAAGTAGTATGCTGTATAGGGAATAGGTTGCCATTTGGGATGCATATGTCTTTTATGTACGTCAATCCATCAGGATCTTCTACATCTTTCACACAACAAACTTTTTCTTTGTTCTATTATTTTCTATTATATTTAGCTGCACTTTTATCTCTGAGGCTTGTTTGCCTTGCTTTCATTCCCCTGGTTGCGTTGTTGTTTGTGTTATCATGCCTTGTGATGATGATGCCTCTGTTTGGAATGACACACAGACACACTGTTTGGAATGATTTGTCAAGACAGCTAATGTGTAGATAGACGGATGAAAAGCATATGCCAAACCACCAAATCTGCAGTTGAATGAGTCATACAAGCCTTTTCTAAAGAATCCATAGATGTACGTAGCTGGAGCTTCTGTCTGCATCCCAAATGGCCCCCTATCCCGTATTTAGTAGACCTTAGGGCTCTGGTCAAAAGTACTGCACTATGGGGTGCCATTTGGGATTCACCTTATTATTATACCTTTATTTCAACAAGGAACAAGACCAAGGTCTCATTTACAGCTGGGCCCTGCATGTACATGTTTACACATACAGTTTAGGTAAAATGATTTTAAAAATAAACAAGACAAACAAAACCATCACAGATAGTGATCTGTGATCTATAGTTTCTAAATAATGCTACTGAGAAATTGCTGTATTTTCTCTCATTAGGAATTTGTGTTTTCTAAAAATATATTTTCTAAGATATATGTGGGTCTTTCTATAAATAATGGGTCCAAAGTGTGACTTTGGGATGGACCAACATTTCAAAATGGTTAATATATGCCAATTGGCCCATAAACCAAAATGCAGGGTTCGTACAGACATTGGAAAGTCAAATTCATGGACTTTTAATTACTTTTTCAAGCACAATCATCATTTTCAAGGATGTACATTTTATATTGTATTGTTTTTATAGCCTATAGAACAAAAACTCTCCCCAAAAAGTATGCAAAAAGTGTCGGAAGTCTACATCTGTCACAAAAACTGATTAGAAATGAAAATATTGGATATTTACATTTGAGAGTTTATAATCATTTCGGCTACAATAATTTCAAAGACTTTTCAAAAACCAAATTGAGGAAATGCCTGATTTTCAAGGTATTCCAGTAGGCCTATTTGATTTTCTGAGTGACTTGTTGTTACATTCTAATGTTGTGCTGACCAAAATGAATTTGCACAGTATTTCAAGTGATTTCTTTAGATAATTGAACAGAAAAAATGAATTGAAGAAACTATCCCTGATCAAATTGGTAGTCCACCCAGTGGGTGTGTTTTCTGGGTTTGAATAAAATCTTTTAAGTGCTCACAAGGGAGCCACACCCGCAAATCTCATTTCGCACGTGCGTAGGGTCTAAGTCTGAATCGGCCCCATTGTGAATATGCCCATTAGGCTACTATGTAATTTATTATAAGTATCAAGTTAAGGTGACTCTTCTGGTTAGAAACATTCCATTTTCCAATCACATATATTATTTGGAATTTATGTGCCCATGAAAGCTGTTTTCACGCCATAACATAAGGAGACATGAAATGGTACGTAGTTAATCAGTTTTACCTAATTTCTACCAGCATGTTAAATGTGCAACCAGAGGGCAAAAGTCTCTAGACCACCTTTACTCCACACACAGAGACGTGTACAAAGCTCTCCCTCACCCTCCATTTGGCAAATCTGACCAGAATTATATCCTCCTGATTCCTGCTTACAAGTAAAAATGTAAGCAGGATGCATAAATAAAGATGTTGTCAGATGATGCATATGCTAAGCTACAGGACTGTTTTGCTAGCACAGACTGGAATATGTTCCGGGATTCTTCCGATGGCATTGAGGTGTACACCACATCAGTCACTGGCTTCATCATTAAGTGCATTGATGACATCGTCCCCACAGTTGACCGTACATACAGCTTTCTCCGCCTCCAGTTCTTCTTTGGGGCGGCGATATTCTCCAGGCTGTGTCCAGGGTCCTTTTCCGTCCAATATCTCCTCCCACGTCCAGAAGTCCTGTGATCGCTGCTCCTCACGATAAACAGGGGGAGTTGGCTCAGGTTTGAACCCTGACTCTGCCGCACTCTCCCTGAGCCCCCCCCCCCCCCAATACATTTTTGGGGCTGACTCTCGGGCTTCCTTCTGCGCCGCCGTGCTTTTCTCTTCAACTCCATTCTCCTATAGCCCTCCTCGCACTGCTCCAGCGAATCCCAGGCGGGCTCCGGCACTCTCTCTGGGTCGACCGCCCACCTGTCTATTTCCTCCCAAGTAGTATAGTCCATACTCCTGCTGTCCATAACGTCCTCCCATGTCCATTCCTCTTTTCGCTGCTGTTGCTGTCGCTGCCTGTCACCACGCTGCTTGGTCCAGTTGTGGTGGGTGATTCTGTTACGGCTTTCTTCCGTTGAAGGAGAGTCGGACCAAAATGCAGCGTGGTTAATACAATACATCTTTAATGAAGATGACACACGAAAATACAAAACAACAAACGGAACGTAAAAACCTAATACAGCCTATCTGATGACAACTAACACAGAGACAGGAACAATCACCCACGAAACACTCAAAGAATATGGCTGCCTAAATATGGTTCCCAATCAGAGACAACGAGAATCACCTGCCTCTGATTGAGAACCGCCTCAGGCAACCATAGACTTTGCTAGAACACCCCACTAAGCCACAATCCCAAAACCTACGAAAAACCCCCATACATAAACACAACACAAAATAGACCCATGTCACACCCTGGCCTGACCAAATAAATATAGAAAACACAAAATACTAAGACCAGGGCGTGACAGAACCCCCCCCTGAAGCCTGAAATGTGGCAAAAGGTCGCAAAGTTCAAGGTTGGCCGAATACTTTCGCAAGGCACTGTACATACCCCCACCAGAAGCCATGGATTATAGGCAACATCCGCACTGAGCTAAAGGGTAGAGCTGCCGCTTTCAAGGAGCGGGACTCTAACCCGGAAATCCCGCTATGCCCTCCAATGAACCATCAAACAGGCAAAGCATCAATATAGGACTAGGATTGAATCGTACTACACCGGCTCTGACGCTCGTCGGATGTTGCAGGGCTTGCAAACCATTACAGATTACAAAGGGAAGCACAGTTGCGAGCTGCCCGGTGACACGACCCTACCATACAAGCTAGATTACTTCTATGCTCGCTTCGAGGCTTGCAACACTGAAGCATGCATGAGAGCATCAGCTGTTCTGGATGATTGTGTTATCACACTCTCCTTAGCCGATGTGAGTAAGACCTTTAAACAGGTCAACATTCACAAGGCCGCATGGCCAGACGGATTACCAGGACATGTGCTCCGAGCATGCGCTGACCAACTAGCAGGTGTCTTCACTGACATTTTCAACCTGTCCCTGACTGATTCTGTAATACCAACACGTTTCAAGCAGACCACCCAACCCGACTACCGACGTCTGTAGCCATGAAGTGCGTTGAAAGGCTGGTCATGGCTCACATCAACACCATTATCTTAGAAACCCTAGACCCACTCCGATTTGAATACCGCCCCAACAGATCCACAGATGATGGAATCTCTATTGTACTCCACACTGCCCTTTCCCACATGGACAAAAGGAACACCGATGTGAGAATGCTATTCATTGACTACAGCTCAGCATTCACAATACAGGAAATGGAGGACTGAGCATGCCCCCATTCTCATCGACGGGGCTGTTGTAGAGCAGATTGAGAGCTTCAAGTTCCTTGGTGTCCACATCACCAACAAACTAACATGGTCCAAGCGCACCAAGAAAGTTGTGAAGAGGACACGACAAAGCCTATTCCCCCTCAGAAAACTGAAAAGATTTGGCATGGGCCTCAGATCCTCAAAAAGTTATACAGCTGCACCATCGAGAGCATCCTGGCTGGTTGCATCACTGCCTGGTATGGCAAGTGCTCGGCCTCCGAACGCAAGGCACTACAGAGGAGAGTGCATATGGCCCAGTGCATCACTTGGGCCAAGCTTCCTGCCATCCAGGACCTCTATACCAGGCGGTGTCAGAGGAAGGCCCTAAAAATTGTCAAAGACTCCAGCCACCCTAGTCATAGACTGTTCTCTCTACTACCACACGGCAAGCGGTACCGGAGTGCCAAGTCTAGGTCCAAAAGCCTTCTTAACAGCTTCTACCCCCAAGCCATAAGACTCTTGAACAGCTGGTTACCCACACTATTGGCATTGACCACCCCCCTTTTACGCTGCCGCTACTGTATGCATAGTCACTTTAACTCTACCTACATGTACATTTACCTCGACTAACCTATGCCCCCGCACATTGACTCTGTACCGGTACGCCCTGTATATAGCCTCGCTACTGTTATTTTACTGCTGCTCTTTACACGTATTTTTCTTAAAACTGCATTGTTGGTTAAGGGATTGTTAGTAAAGCATTTCACTGTTAGGTCTGTTGTATTTGGCACATGTGACAAATACAATTTGATTTGATTTAAAACGTATTATAACTAACAACACCTGCCATAAATGAAAGGAAAGAAAAGTTGTTTTATGTCAAGCGATGTTGGACACCACGAGAAAGGGTTTTAGACAGTTTTTAAATCAACTTGTGAATTGTATTGAATGTAGCTATGTTCCCCTGTTATATCTTCATGGAATGACATTTTAAAAATTGGCTGATTATTATCAATTTATCAACAGCAAATAAGTTGCCCACCGCAGGAAATCCTCAATGGTACCCTAGTTTATAGAAATACCCATGTGTAGTGCGTACCTCAATCAGCATCATGTGTGTTAGTGACAGTGTTTGTGTGTTAGATCTCCTCTGTAACGCTGTCTCTGTCTGTCTTTCTTTAGTGAGATGTGAGGAGGATGTTGTTGCTAGTCTGATTCATGCTGTTGCTTCTCTCTCACACCCCCTCCTCCCCTCTCTGTCTTCACCCCCTCCTCCCCTGTCTCGCTCCCTCATTCTCTTCATTCCCTCATTCTCTTCACCCCCTCCTCCCCTGTCTCGCTCCCTCTCTCATCCCTCTCTCTCCCTCTTCACCCCCTCAGCCTGTTTGCACTGCTGTCCAAGAAGCACAACAAGATTTTGGAGCAGGCTACCCAGTCTCTACGGGGCCTGCGGCGGGCAGACTACGTGAGTACCGTTCCCCTACTTCCCTGGTCCCCTGGACCTCCAGCCACGTCAACTGCAATCAGCCACACACACCACAGCCTCCTCTGTCTGCAGGGAGGGAGCAGGCCTGGGGCTGGGGGGGGCCTGATGCCTGACAACACACAGGAACAAAGACACAGGTGACATCAATGCAGATGCAAACCCAGTAAGAGACAGAGGCCATACGCAAACCTAGACACCCAGACGCACAGACCCAGAAGTGGCTGGAGGTGTGTGCGTGTCAGTGATTAGGCTCCTCCCACACACAGGCAGAAGGGAAGCACCCTTCACCCCCACTCTCTTTTGTTTGGATGTCTCCTTAATGGCCCTTTTTCCTTCCAAAACACACACACACACACACACACATATATACACCCATATACTTGATAATACCATTGCTATGTCTAGAGTCGTTGATGCTGAATTAACTTCTGGCCAATGATATCACTTCACCCAAACATTACCCTCCCTCGTCACATTGTGTTTTGAATACGTCTTTATCAATTATATCATGTTTGCTATATGTCTGTGTGAATTATATCATGGAAGGTCTCCTCCAAGCTCCAACAATAAGCTGGTCGGGGTCATTTTCATTAGGGCACACCATAGCAAAACATAGTAAGTAAAATGTTTTGCAACAGAAAACAAAAACAAGACATTTCTTATTGGACCAGTTCAGGTAGTACCGCCCCCTGTTTATGTTTGGTGTCTAATAAATATGACCCTGGTCTCAATGGAAGAAGTTGTGACTAGATTCCAACCAGGTCTCAGGGATCTTGTTCTGTGTTCGTATCTCATGTCCAGTCTAGACCTCAAAGTTTTGTTCTGTTACTAAGTAATGTTGTTAAGAGGTTTTTATTTAGTCGCTAGGAAGAAGGAAATCCTGCAGTTTAAACATAAAGGTGGTTATCATAACATCCAGTCAACAACCTACAATTGCTTAATTTGTTTGCGCTTCTCAATCAGTAAGCTTCTCAATCAGTCACTACAAACGTCATAACACGTTGGATGCAAACACACAAATACACACACCTTCATATTTGGCACACACATTTAAAAACTTTTTTTTAGATTTTCCTTGTGAAACAAATACATTGGAAATTACTCACCAAAGCTCCTAATAATAACAACTATTTGTACTGCAATAAATACACATTATGCATATATACAACAAGCAGCTATGAAAATGTGACGCTGATATGCACACAGCGGTGTTGTTGTCTGTAGAGCCAGGCAGGCTGTGTGAGTCGTGTTGTGGTGTAGTCTGCTGTGTTGCAGGGGGGAGGATGGGAGATGAGGGGGGACTAGGCAGGACAAAGGCAGAGTGACAGGCCCCACTTTGCCTTCAGGCCTCGTGACTGATCTGCCGTGACGCAGAGCCACAAGCTCAGACACGATTTACAGAGGGTAGAGGGGGGAGAAGAGAAAGGCTGACGGGGAGTGAAGGGGTGAGATGGGTGAGGAGGGAGCAGGCCTTGGTCTCATGGGAGAGGGTAGAAATGGGTAGGGTAGAGGCTAAGAGGGAAGGCTGAGGAGGGAGCTAGCTGTGGGAGGGATGAGGTGGCACGTGGCAGTAATTAAAGTTGACTCCAGAGCGTGCGTGCCGGGTGAGAAGGGGCGAAAGCGAGGGTGATGGGGGGGGTTGACTTTACTTCTTCCCCTACAATCGCCCCTAGTCCTTCGTTCCACTCCAGCCACCACCACCCCCCTCATTCACTGCTCTCTCACTCCATCTCACCCTTATTTTCTCTCCCACCCCATTTATCACTCTCCCCAGTCCTCTGTCACTGTAATTATCTAGGACACACCATCTCTCTTTCTCTCCTTCTCTCTCTTTGTTAGTAGTAGATGGTGTTGTGATAGGAGGCCTCGGAGATAGTGGATCTACCTTTGGCCTTTTACTGGTGATGTGAGACTGGCTAGGCCACTGTTCTCCTCTTTCCATCTCTTGCTTTCCTGCCTCCCAGTCTGCAGCCTTCACCATCCCCTTCTCCCCCCCGCCCCCTCTCCTGGGTGACTGGTTGCAGTGACTTTCTCCCTCCCTCAAGGTCCAAGGGGTTCTTCACCCCCCCCCCCCCCTCATTGCCAAAGCAAGTGAAATCGATAATTAACTCAAGTGAAATGAACAATCAAAAATATACAGTTAACATTACACTCACAAAAGTTTCATATGATGTCAATATACATTGTTGTAATGATGTGCAAATAGTTAAAATTACAAAAAGGAAATAAATAAACATAAATATAGGTAACTGTTCTTCACTGGTTGCCCTTTTCTTGTGGCAACAGGTCACAAATCTCGCTGGTGTGATTGATAAACAAACGTACAGTCAATAACACAATAGAAAATGTGTATACAGTGTGTGCAAATTAAGTAAGGAGGTAAGGCAATAAATAGGCCATAGTGGCAAAGTAATTACAATTTAGAAATTAACACTGGAGTGATAGATGTGCAGATAAGGATGTGCAAGAAGAAATAGTGCTGTGCAAAAGAGCAGAAAAAAAATATATATGGGGATGAGGTTGGATGGGCTATTTACAGATGCGCTGTGTACAGCTACACCGATCGGTAAGCTGCTCTGACAGCCGATGCTTGAAGTTAGTGAGGGAGATATAAGTCTCCAACTTCAGCAATTTTTTTTTGCAATTCGTTCCAGTCATTGGCAGCAGAGAACTGGAAGGAAAAGCAGCCAAAGGAGGTGTTGGCTTTGGGGATGACCAGTGAAATATACCTGCTGGAGCGCGTGCTACGGGTGGGTGTTGCTATGGTGACCAGTGAGCTAAGGCGGAGCTTTACCTAGCAAAGACTTATAGATGACCTGGAGCCAGTGGGTTTGGCGGCAAATATGTAACGAGGACCAGCCAACAAGAGCATACAGGTCGCAATGGTGGGTAGTATATGGGGCTATGGTGACAAAACGCATAGCACTGTGATAGACTGCATCCAATTTGCTGAGTAGAGTGTTGGAGGCTATCTTGTAAATGACATCAACGAACTCAAGGATCGGCAGGATAGTCAGTTTCACGGGGGTATGTTTGGCAGCATGAGTGAAGGAGGCTTTGTTGCGAAATAGGAAGCCAATTCTAGATTTAATTTTGGATTGGAAATGCTTAATATGAGTCTGGAAGGAGAGTTTACAGTCTAGCCAGACACCTAGGTATTTATAGTTGTCCACATATTCTAAGTCAGAACCGTCCAGAGTAGTGATGCTAGGCGCGAGGGCGGGTGCGGGTGCGGGCAGCTCTCGGTTGAAGAGCATGCATTTAGTGTTACTAGCGTTTTATGAGCAGTGTCGTCTGCATAGAGGTGGATCAAAGAATCACCCGGAGCAAGATGGATATCATTGATATATACAGAGAAAATGCTTAATATGAGTCTGGAAGGAGAGTTTACAGTCTAGCCAGACACCTAGGTATTTATAGTTGTCCACATATTCTAAGTCAGAACCGTCCAGAGTAGTGATGCTAGGCGCGAGGGCGGGTGCGGGTGCGGGCAGCTCTCGGTTGAAGAGCATGCATTTAGTGTTACTAGCGTTTTATGAGCAGTGT
This sequence comes from Oncorhynchus kisutch, assembly GCF_002021735.2. Taxonomy (NCBI): domain Eukaryota; kingdom Metazoa; phylum Chordata; class Actinopteri; order Salmoniformes; family Salmonidae; genus Oncorhynchus; species Oncorhynchus kisutch. The sequence goes on from NC_034196.2 coordinate 6,324,846, forward strand.
CGTCTGCATAGAGGTGGATCAAAGAATCACCCGGAGCATGATGGATATCATTGATATATACAGAGAAAATAGTCGGTACGAGAATTTAACCCTGTGGCACCCCCCATAGACTGCCAGAGGTCCGGACAACAGGCCCTCCGATTTGACACACTGAACTCTATCTGAGAAGTAGTTAGTGAACCAGGCGAGGCAGTCATTAGAGAAACCAAGGCTGTTGAGTCTGCAGATACGAATACAATGATTGACAGAATCGAGAGCCTTGGCAAAGTCGATGAAGACGGCTGCACAGTACTGTTTTTATGATATCTTTTAGGACCTTGAACGTGGCTAAGGTGCACCCGTGACCAGCTCGGAGACCGGATTGCATAGCAGAGAAGGTACGGTGGGATTCGAGATGGTCGGTGATCTGTTTGTTCACTTGGCTTTCGAAGACTTTAGAAAGGCAGGGCAGGATGGATATATCTGTAACAGTTTGGGTCTAGAGTGTCACCTCCTTTGAAGAGGGCGATGACCGCGGCCGTTTTCCAATCTTTAGGAATCTCAGACGATACGAAAGAGAGGTTGAACAGACTAGTAATAGAGGTTGCGGCAATGGCGGCGGATAATATTAGGAAGAGAGGGTCCAGATAGTCTAGCACAGCTTATTTGTAGGGATCCAGATTCTGCAATTTGAAATTCTCGATTATCGTGGATTTATCGGTGGTGACACTGTTTCCTAGCCTCAGTGCAGTGGGCAGCTGAGATGAGGTGCTCTTATTCTCCATGGACTTTAGTGTCCCAAAACTTTTTGGAATTAGTGCTGCATGATGCAAATTTCTGTTTTAAAAAGCTAGTCTTTGCTTTCCTCACTGACTGTGTGTATTGGTTCCTGACTTCCCTGAAAAGTTGCATATCACAGGGACTATTCGAAGCTAGTGCAGTGTGCCACAGGATGTTTTTGTGCTGGTCAAGGGCAGTCAGGTCTGGAGTGAACCAAGGGCTATATATGTTCTTAGTTCTACAATTTTTGAAAGGGGCATGCTTATTTAAGATGATGAGGAAGGTACTTTTGAAGAACAACCAGGCATCCTCTACTGACGGGATGGGGTCAATATCCTTCCAGGATACCCGGGCCAGGTCGATTTGAAAGGCCTGCTCACAGAAGTGTTTTATGGAGCGTTTGACAGTGATGAGAGGTGGTCATTTGACCTCGGTCCCATAACGGACGCAGGAAATGAGGCAGTGATCGCTGAGATCCTGGTTGAAAACAGCAGAGGTGTATTTAGAGGGAAAGTTGATCAGGATCATATCTAAGATATCCACATATCCATGTTTACGGATTTGGGGTTGTACCTGGTAGGTTCCTTGATAATTTGTGTGAGATTGAGGGCATCTAGCTTAGATTGTAGGACGGCCGGGGTGTTACGCATATCCCAGTTTAGGTCACTTAACAGTACGAACTCTGAGGATAGATGGGGGGCGATCAATTCACATATAGTGTCCAGGGCACAGGTAGGAAAATAAGAATTTGTTCTTAACTGACTTTCCTAGTGAAATAAAGGTTTTAAAAAATTATAATAAATAAATAAAAAGGAGCTGAGGGGGTCTATAACAAGCGGCAACAGTGAGAGACTTATTTCTGGAGAGATGGGTTTTTAAAAGCAGAAGCTCAAACTGTTTGGACACAGACCTGGATAGTAGGACAGAACTCTGCAGGCTATCTCTACAGTAGATTGCATCTCCGTCGCCTTTAGCAGTTCTATCTTGACGGAAAATGTTGTAATTGGGGATGGAAATGTCCGAATTTTTGGTGGTCTTCCTAAGCCAGGATTCAGACAGCTAGGACAACAGGGTTGGCGGAGTGTGCTAAAGCAGTGAATTAAGCAAACCTAGGGAGGAGGCTTCTGATGTTAACATGCATGAACCCAAGGCTTTTCCGGTTACAGAAGTCAGCAAATGAGAGCGCCTAGGGACACAAACGGCCTGGGTTAACCTCTACATGCCTGGGGCTCTGTGGGGTGTGTTTGTGTTTATGAACAGAGCCCAAAGGACCAGATTGTTTAGGGGGCTTTTCTCCAGGTTCATTTTTCTGTAGGTGATGGCTTTATTATGGAAGGTTTGGGAATCGCTTCCTTCGGTCTAATTCTGCTCTGCATGCGTTATTTGGTCTTTTAAATTGAGGATATTTTTAGCAGAATTCTGCATGCAGTCTCAATTTGGTGTTTGTTCCATTTAGTAAATTCTTGTTTGGTGAGCGGACCCAGACCTCACAACCATAAAGGGCAATGGGTTCTATAACTGATTCAAGTATTTTTTGCCAGATCATAATTGGTATGTCAAATTTTATGTTCCTTTTGATGGCATAGAAGGCCGTTCTTACCTTGTCTCTCAGATTGTTCACAGCTTTGTGGAAGTTACCTGTGGTGCTGAGGTATGTATAGTTTTTATGTGTGCTCTAGGGCAAGGATGTCTAGATGGATTTTGTATTTGTGGTCCTGGCAACTGGACCTTTTTTGGAACACCATTATTTTTGTCTTCCTGAGATTTACTGTCAGGGCCCAGGTCTGACAGAATCTGTACAGAAGATCTAGGTGCTGCTGTAGGCCCTCCTTGGTTGGGCACAGATGCACCAGATCATCAGCAAACAGTCAACATTTGACTTCAGATTCTAGTAGGGTGAGGCCGGGTGCTACAGACTGTTCTAGTGCCCTCGCCAATTCATTGATATATATATATACACACACACATACACATACAGTGGGGCAAAAAAGTATTTAGTCAGCCACCAATTGTGCAAGTTCTCCCACTTAAAAAGATTCGAGAGGCCTGTAATTTTCATCATAGGTACACTTCAACTATGACAGACGACATGAGAAAGAAAATCACATTGTAGGATTTTTTATGAATTTATTTGCAAATTATGGTGGAAAATAGGTATTTGGTCAATAACAAAAGTTTATCTCAATATTTTGTTATATACCCTTTGTTGGCAATGACAGAGGTCAAACGTTTTCTGTAAGTCTTCACAAGTTTTTCACACAATGTTTCTGGTATTTTGGCCCATTCCTCCATGCAGATCTCCTCTAGAGCAGTGATGTTTTGGGGCTGTTGCTGGGCAACACGGACTTTCAACTCCCTCCAAAGATTTTCTATGGGGTTGAGATCTGGAGACTGGCTAGGCCACTCCAGGACCTTGAAATGCTTCTTACGAAGCCACTCCTTCGTTGCCCGGGCGGTGTGTTTGGGATCATTGTCATGCTGAAAGACCCAGCCACGTTTCATCTTCATTGCCCTTGCTGATGGAAGGAGGTTTTCACTCAAAATCTCACGATACATGGCCCCATTCATTCTTTCCTTTACACGGATCAGTCATCCTGGTCCCTTTGCAGAAGAACAGCCCCAAAGCATGATGTTTCCACCCCCATGCTTCACAGTGGGTATGGTGTTCTTTGGATGCAACTCAGCATTCTTTGTCCTCCAAACACGACGAGTTGAGTTTTTACCAAAAAGTAATATTTTGGTTTCATCTGACCATATGACATTCTCCCAATCTTCTTCTGGATCATCCAAATGCTCTCTAGCAAACTTCAGACGGGCCTGGACTTGTACAGGCTTAAGCAGGGGGACATGTCTGGCACTGCAGGATTTGGGTCCCAGGTGGCGTAGTGTGTTACTGATGGTAGGCTTTTTTACTTTGGTCCCAGCTCTCTGCACTAGGTCCCCCCGTGTGTCCCCCCGATTTTTGCTCACCGTTCTTGTGATAATTTTTGAAAAAACGGGGTGAAATCTTGCGTGGAGCCCCAGATCGAGGGAGATTATCAGTGGTCTTGTATGTCTTCCATTTCCTAATAATTGCTCCCACAGTTGATTTCTTTAAACCAAGCTGCTTACCTATTGCAGATTCAGTCTTCCCAGCCTGGTGCAGGTCTACAATTTTGTTTCTGGTGTCCTTTGACAGCTCTTTGGTCTTGGCCATAGTGGAGTTTGGAGTGTGACTGTTGGAGGTTGTGGACAGGTGTCTTTTATACTGATAACAAGTTCAAACAGGTGCCATTAATACAGGTAACGATTGGAGGACAGAGGAGCCTCTTAAAGAAGAAGTTACAGGTCTGTGAGAGCCAGAAATCTTGCTTGTTTGTAGGTGACCAAATACTTATTTTACACCATAATTTGCAAATAAATTCATAAAAAATCCTACAAAGTGATTTTCTGGATTTTTTTTTTCATTTTGTCTGTCATAGTTGAAGTGTACCTATGATAAAAATTACAGGCCTCTCTCATCTTTTTAAGTGGGAGAACTTGCACAATTGGTGGCTGACTAAATACTTTTTTGCCCCACTGTATATATATACTTGCACAATTGGTGGCTGACTAAATACTTTTTTGCCCCTATATATATATATATATATATATATATGCAAGTGTGTGTATATATATATATATATATATATATATATATATATAATGTTGAAGAGGGTGGGGCTTAAGCTGCATCCCTGTCTCACCCCACGACCCTGTGGAAAGAAGTGTTTTTTTGCCCATTTTAACCGCAAAACTTGTTGTTTGTGTACATTTATTTTATAATGTCGAATGGTTTCCCCCAACACCACTTCCCATCAATTTGTATTGCAGACTCTCATGCCAAATTGAGTCTAAAGCTTTTTTGAAATCAACAAAGTACGAGAAGACTTTGCCCTGGTTTTGGTTTGTTTTTTTGTCAATTAGGGTGTGCAGGGTGAATACATGATCTATCGTACGGTAATTTGGTAAGAAGCCAATTTGACATTTGCCCAGTACATGGTTTTCATTGAGGGAATGTACGAGTCTGCTGTTAATGATAATGCAGAGGATTTTCCCAAGGTTGCTGTTGATGCATATCCCACGGTAGTTATTGGGGTCAAATTTGTCTCCACTTTTGTCAATTGGGGTGATCAGTCCTTGGTTCCAAATATTGGGGAATATGCCAGAGCTAAGGATAATGTTTAAGTATAGCGAATTGGAATTTGTGGTCTGTATATTTTATCATTTCTTTGAGGATACCAATGAAATGATAAAATGCCTTAATTTTGCTGGAACCCAGGAAGAGTAGCTGCTTCCTTGGCAGCAGCTAATGGGGATCCATAATAAATACAAACACCACAGGCCTTTTTGGCTTGGAGGGTTTGAATTTTGTCCTGTAGTTCATTCAATGTAATTGAAGAATCCAGCGTGTTCTGGTAGTCTTTAATAGTTGATTCTAAGATTTGTATTTGATCATGTATATGTTTTTGCTGGCTGTTCTTTGTTATAGGGCCAAAAATATTGGGGAAGTGGTTTACCCATACATCTAAATTTTTGCATAGATAACTCTTTGTGTTGCATGTTTTGTGTTTTCCAATTTTCCCAGAAGTGGTTGGAGTCTATGGACTCTTCAATTACATTGAGCTGATTTCTGACGTGCTGTTCCTTTTTTTCGTAGTGTATTTCTGTATTGCTTTAGTGATTCACAATAGTAAGGCATAGGCTCAGGTGTCTTTTTTTTTGGTTGGATAGGTTTTTCAATTTCTTTCTTAGGTTTTTGCATTCTTCATCAAACCATTTGTCATTGTTGTTCATTTTCTTCAGTTTTCTGTTTGCCGTTTTTTTATTTGATAGGGAAGCTCAGAGGTCAAATGTACTGTTTAGGTTTTCTACTGCCAAGTTTACACCTTCACTATTACAGTGGAATGTTTTGTCCAGGAAGTTGTCTAAAATTAATAGAATTTGTTGTTGCCTAATTTATTTTTTGGTACTACTTTCCTTCCATCCATAGCATTACTTAATATTATTCAGTTCCTTTGGCTTTGATGCCTCATGATTGAGTATTGCTCTGTTCAAGTAGATTGTGATTTTGCTGTGATCTGATAGGGGTGTCAGTGGGCTGACTGTGAATGCTCTGAGAGACTGGGTTGAAGTTAGTAATAAAGGAATCTACAATACTACTGCCAATAGATGAGTTATAGGTGTACAAATCAATAGGGGTCCCCTCAAAGCCTACCATTGACTATGTACATGCCCAGCATGCGACAGAGCTGCAGGAGTTTGTTGGTTATGTAGTCGTGGTTGTGACTAGGGGGGGGGGGGATATATGGGGGAGGGAATGCTGTCACCTCCAGGTCGGTGTTTCTCCCCCTGCGTGCTGAGTGTGTCAGGTTCTTGTCCAGTTCTGGAATTTAGGTGGCCACGGACTAGTACATGTCCCTGGGCCTGGAAATTATTGATTTCTCCCTCAGGATGGAGAAGCTGTCTTCATTAAAGTATGGAGATTCTAGTGGGGGGGGTATAAGTAGCACACAGGAGGATGTTTTTCTCTGATGAGTCTTTCCTTTTGGATTTCTAGCCAAAAGTAAAACATTTCCTGTTTTGATTCATTTAATAGCGTGAGTTAGGTCTGCTCTATACCAAATGATCATACTCCCTGAGTCCCTTCCCTGTTTCACACCTGGTAGTTCGGTGGATGGGCCTACCAGCTCTCTGTAGCCTAGAGGTAACCAGCTCTCTCTTTTCCTCCCTCCTTCTCCACAGCTTCCCTCTTCCCTTCCCCATGTGCTTAGAGCTGTGGATGTTCTCATTAGGCTAGACTGCAGCTCAGGGCACTGAGCTCCATATGACACCTAGATATATTCTAATCCATGTGAGCTCGATGGACCACTCTGATGAAATCCTTCTCTGCCTTCTGGCCCATATTCATATTCAGTCCCACAGTCCCATTGTGAATGACAGTGGGCTTGGCTGGCCATGAACATGTTATTCTTATCATGGGCTATAGGGACATTGGTCTATATGGCAGCTTTCTGGCCACTGGCCACAGGCAGCAGACCTGATTGAGTCACTGATCTGCTAAGGAGGGGTAGAGTATCTAGCCCTGTCCCCATCCCTGTTCCTGTTCAGTAGTATCTGCTCGGTGTCAATGCCAAGTGAGGCGGGACAAAACATATTTAACTAGCCACATACTCCTTCCCTCTGTAGTCTCCCTCATCGTTCTCTCTTTTCTCTCTCCTTCTCTCCCTCCTCTTTCTTTCCTCTCTGGTCTGTTTAGCAGAAGAGTGGATGTAAAGGCAGTAATATAAAGCAGCTGGCCCTGACAGTATTCCGTTCCCCGCTGCTCGAGGGGAGGAGGAACGGGGGACTAGAGAGAGTGAACTGCGAGAGAGACCGAAGGGGTGTAGAAAAAGAGAGGAGGGGAGTAGGGAGAGAGAGAGTTTGTGACTGACTGGCATCTGGAAACAATGTAATTTGGCATGGTGGCCAGGCTATGGAGAGAGAGCGAGGGAGAGGGAGCTAATGTTTGTTTAATGTAGGATTGTCCTTAAAGCAGGAGGATATTAAAAAGAGAGGATGAGAGACCTCAAACACTGTCAGCTCAGTGGGGGCGTTTCCCCCTAATACCTGTGTGTTCCAAATGGCACCCTGTTCCCTTTCTAGTACACTACTTTTGACCAAAAAGTGGCAGATGTAAATTAAAATGTAGTGCACTTTATAGAGAATAGGGTGCCTTTTGGGACTCAACTTTGTCTTTGCATCTCCTCACCACCACCAAATCCCCCTCCTCCTGTTCATCAACCCTTGTTCCTTACCTCCCACGCACACAGAATTCTCTCTCTCTCTCTCTCTCTCCCTCTCTCTCTCGGTCTCTCTCGGTCTCTCTTTCTCGTTCTCTCCCGCTCTCCCCCCCTCGCTCTCCCCCCCACCCTCGCTCCCCTCTCTCCCCCGCTCTCACTTTCTCTCGCTCCCTCGCTTTCCCTCGCTCTACCTCGCTCTCTCTCACTCGTTCCCTCTCTCTCTCTCCCTTGCTCTCACTCTCTCAAGCTCTCAAATTCAAATTCAGATTGCTTTATTGGATGAAATATAATTTGTAGATATTGCCAAAGCAGTGTAGTGGTACAGCATTTCAGTAAATACAGTACAATGCAATGAGGATATTGAAATACAGTTCATTTCAGTAGTAATTATAGTACATATAATCATGTATACAGGTACAACACTACTGCTGTTGTATTGTGTCATCTTTGGTCGATACATTTAATTAAAGAAAATAAGATGATAAAAAGAACGAAGGAATGGCTAATAAATTAATTTACATGAAGAACATGTAAATGGATGATGGTTACACTATGTATTAGTTGTAAGTTATATACAATGTATTAATGGTCATGGGATGTCCCTCCAGCTATAGAAATCATATACATATCTGGAAGTAATATTAGCAGTTTGTCCCTCACCCAGAATAATTCCCATCTTTATGTCATTAGTAAATGCACAGAAGTTGGGAATTGATTGACATATTATCTTGAAAAAATATGATATTATTTGGGAGTATTTCTCACAGTATCTCTCTGTCTCTCTCTCTGTCTCTGTGTGTTTGTGAAGCTGGGTCTGGTTAGTGTCAGGTCTGTAGAGGGTTAGGCCCTGGCCCCTGGGGACAGGCCAAGGGCAGCTCCAGCCCCTATCCCCTGTAAACCCCCTCAGCAGAGGTCATGTGTCTGTTTACTAATGAACATTTCAAAGTGACTGCTGTTAAGCACGCACACACTCACTCTCTCTCTTTCTCTCCCTCATTCTCTGCAGCTATCCGCCCACCCCTGCCCATCCCCCATCTTACTCTACCACTCAATCCCTCGCCTCGTCCTTTCGTGATGAGCTCAACTGAACGTTAGGGCCCGGGCTAAGTAGGACCCAGTAGCAGGAATGATTTGTTGATGAAGGATGATGTGTTCTGTTTTTGTTTTCCCTCTTAAGGATAGTTGAAATAAATTAAAGAAAGAAATAGTGGTTTGGACTCATCTCTGTGAGGAGATCAAAGCACCACACAGATACATCCTAAACCCTACATACTGTATAGATAACCTCTTTAACATGGCATACCAGACCTCCGTGTGTCTCTGTTTACATCTGTGGGCTCACTGAATCTGCTCTGTTTAATTGTCTGTATATATACTCACTGATTCAGCCTGGAGCACTATTCCCTCTGTGGGTTAGTCCTGCTAGCTAGAATATTGCATCACATATACTGTAGCTGTTGTGCTGCTTGGCTGAATCCATACTGCAGCGGTATCATTTATTTGTTTGTTTTCAAACACTAAACTAGTACCTAGGAATACTACAACACTATGATGACACACCACAATATGCACAGGTGACCCTGCTAGTGCGAGGAGATTCATTTCATCCCTTCCGCTCCTGCTGCTTTACCTCCACACCCCTCCGTCATTAGATTACACTGTCACCCTGCTTATGGCAGGCAAACCTTCCGACAGACTGCTGCAAAGACTGAGAGAGGATGAGTCAGAGGCTGCCCACTTGTCTGTCTGTCTGTCTGCCTGCCGGTCCATCTGCCTCTCTCCCTTTCTGTCTGTCTGTTCTGCATGCCTGTCCGTCTGCCTCTCTCCCTGTCTGTTCTTTCTGTCTGTCTGTCTGTTCTGCCTGTCTGTCTTCCCGTCTCCCTCCCTTACTGTCTGCAGCCAGCATCTATCTTCAGTAGGGCCGCCCCAGCCAGCCGGCTCTCGGGCATAATACTATACAAGTATTTTATGTACTGTGGTCTTTACACTGCTGGCTTCGATAGAGAGGGGGGTAGGGGGGAGTAGCTCAGACTGAGGCTGAGGTTACAGTCAGCAGGTGGAAGCAGCCAGTTAGTCACTAATCCACTAATGACCAGCCAGTCATGGGGGCTGGATTAGCACGAAGCTACCACTGCCAGGGAGCCAGGGCACAAGGCAGACCAGACCAGCCAACCTCTCAGTTCCAGCCAGCATTCCTATTGGCCTCTAGCTAACTGTCAGGGCAGACAGGCAGGTCAGACTCCCAACCCAAGCCAACTTTACGCAGAAGCCCACTAGGCTGAGCTATCGCTAGGTTAGCTTACGGATGTTGGTGAAATAATAAATGCCACCCAAAGCAATTTACAGTACAGTAAACACTTAGAGTACATTGAGTACAGTATGGTCCCATATGTGGCCCCAGCGGAAATCAATTGCAAAGTGCAAAGTGCCATGCTTCTACCAACTGAGCTACACACGATCACAAAATGACTTCAGATATGGGTGTCTGATGAAAGAAAGTAAGGCACGAGGGGTGGATGGGAGTTTGGCTGGTAGTGTTGTACTTCTATAATGCACTATAGGGGCCCCTCTAACAGCATGGGTTTCAGCAAACAACAAGTGCTACTTATCTGACTTCTGAACTTGAGTCTCTTAGCATGCATGCACACACACTCTCTCGCTCTCCCACTTACATGGATTCAGACACACACACTCTCTCACCCCTAGACACACTACTCGTCTCGAGCCTTTAATGAAGTCAAAGCCGAAATGTTAGCGGACAAATGAAAGCTCCTGTAATTACATGGGCTGAGCCCTAATTGAGCCTCCATAATACTCAGAGTACTGAGACTACTGCTCTATACAGTTCAGTTCAATTCAGTTAACGCCCTGTATTCTGTCTGTCTGTCGCTGTTTGTCGTGTCAGACAGACCGATATCATTGACCATTTGAAGAGATTTGGAGAGGTTTGTGCTGTGTTTGTAAGTGCAGTGTAGATATTTCCACAGAAACAGTTCTAAGCTTTTACCTTTCATCTAAAAAGGGGTTGGTGGTTGGAATAAGACTTGCCGACCTAGACACTTTCTGCAGAAGGCCCTCCTCTTCTTGTGTGGAAGCCAGTTTGTGATTAAGTGAGGGGCTTCGATAAAACTGCTGACCCTCCCTGTCTGCTAAAACTGCGTCTCTCTATCTCTGTCTCTCTCACCCTCTCCTCTCCTCCTCCACTGTTGCTGATTACTTCCTTTGCGTACAGGAAGTGTGTTTGTTTACCTTGGGAATAACAAGGTTTCTATTTCAGAAAAGGGGGAGGAACATTCTGTAGACCTCCTCGCTGTCCGTCCACACACACACACACACCGCCCGTCCCCCTCCCCTTTAATCTGGTCCAGTTCATATGGCCATAACAGTAAGGGGGAGACGAAGAGCAGGGGAAGAGGGGAGGGATGGCCCTGTACAGTGTGGTGTAATTGTGATTATGGAATGCCTCCCTCTATGTGCCATAATGCAGGTCAGAGAATTACCCATTACAGCCTCCCAAAAGAATCTTGTTGTTTCAACGCCAGCTCTTTTCTGTCTGTGTGTTTCACTCTCGTTCTCTCTCCCCCTAGGGCTGTGGTGCACCATTGGTTGCTGGTGTTGTTTTTATTGTTTCACTGCGGTAGGTGGTTCTGACCGGTTTGGATTTTGCATACTCCCCTACCAAACCTCCCGAGTTGAGCCGAACATACACGCATGCACAGACACACACACAAACTACCTCCCGTGTGGAGCGGGACAGCCAATACATTAAGCTGCTTGTTTATTCATGCCAGCTCTCCTGCTTTAGGAGAAAATCCTGCAGATGTTCATGTCTCTTCACTAAGCCTGCAGCCTCATAGAGAGCATTGTTAAGAGCAGAACACGCACACGCAGTAGGACACACTCACACAATGGAATAGTCACCACCATTGATAATTCAACACATTTAAATGTTCTCAGCGCTTCATCTGCATGACTTGGGGAAGTATTTCTCCTTCTATTGACAGTAAATAGTGCACATAGCTGTAAAAATTGGAATTCATCATACTAACAGACAGTTATTCTACTTGGTCATTTTTTTTCTTCCTTTTGTGGTCTGTCTGGTCTCTTAACCTCCCTCACAGATCTGTGTGCTGTCTGCCTTTTGCCTTGTTGTGTTGCTACTCTACTCCCACTCAGATAGCAGATATGACCTGACACACACACACACACACATATGCTTTCTCCTGGCCGTCACACCTCACCACTGACCCATTAACCTCTGACCTATTCAATATAGCCAGGCCCGGAGGCTCTCCGTAACCACGGTAACCAACGCTTGCCCCTGGTGACATATCAGAAGGCAGGCTGTATTGGCGTTGTTGTTATTAATAACTGATGATCAGCCCTGTTCTGTAAATGAGTAGGTAGTGGCAGACACAGAACACACACACAGAACAAATATATACACACACACACACAAAGAACACAGCAGGACGTAGACACTCAGACAGAACAGACAGTCCCCGAGGCCTCCCCTGACCCAGTGTCATGCTGAATGCTAAAACCAGTCTTAACACACACACGCACGCTCAGCCCTACCCTCCAGGTTTAAGGATCAGCAGTACACAGATTAACAGTTATCTCCCAAGTGTACACACTCTCTCATCTACAACACACACACGGTCTATGTCTGCGGTTATGCAAATAGCCAAACAAATCAAATCAAATGTATTTATATAGCCCTTCGTACATCAGCTGATATCTCAAAGTGCTGTACAGAAACCCAGCCTAAAACCCCAAACAGCAAGCAATGCAGGTGTAGAAGCACGGTGGCTAGGAAAAACTCCCTAGAAAGGCCAAAACCTAGGAAGAAACCTAGAGAGGAACCAGGCTATGTGGGGTGGCCAGTCCTCTTCTGGCTGTGCCGGATGGAGATTATAACAGAACATGGCCAAGATGTTCAAATGTTCATAAATGACCAGCATGGTCCAATAATAATAAGGCAGAACAGTTGAAACTGGAGCAGCAGCACGGCCAGGTGGACTGGGGACATCAAGGAGTCATCATGTCAGGTAGTCCTGAGGCATGGTCCTAGGGCTCAGGTCCTCCGAGAGAGAGAAAGAAGGAGAGAAAGGGAGAATTAGAGAGAGCACACTTAAATTCACACAGGACACGAATAGGACAGGAGAAGTACTCCAGATATAACAAACTGACCCTGACACATAAACTACTGCAGCATAAATACTGGAGGCTGAGACAGGAGGGGTCAGGAGACACTGTGGCCCCATCCGAGGACACCCCCGGACAGGGCCAAACAGGAAGGATATAACCCCACCCACTTTGCCAAAGCACACCACTAGAGGGATATCTTCAACCACCAACTTACCATCCTGAGACAAGGCTGAGTATAGTCCACAAAGATCTCCGCCACGGCACAACTCAAGGGGGGGCGCCTACCCAGACAGGATGACCACATCAGTGACTCAACCCACTCAGGTGACGCACCCCTCCCAGGGACGGTATGAGAGAGCCCCAGTAAGCCAGTGACTCAGCCCCTGTAATAGGGTTAGAGGCAGAGAATCCCAGTGGAAAGAGGGGAACCGGCCAGGCAGAGACAGCAAGGGCGGTTCGTTGCTCCAGAACCTTTCCGTTCACCTTCCCACTCCTGGGCCAGACTACACTCAATCATATGACCTACTGAAGAGATGAGTCTTCAGTAAAGACTTAAAAGGTTGAGACCGAGTTTGCGTCTCTGACATGGGTAGGCAGACCATTCCATAAAAATGGAGCTCTATAGGAGAAAGCCCTGCCTCCAGCTGTTTGCTTAGAAATTCTAGGGACAATTAGGAGGCCTGCGTCTTGTGACCGTAGCGTACGTGTAGGTATGTACGGCAGGACCAAATCAGAGAGATAGGTAGGAGCAAGCCCATGTAATGCTTTGTAGGTTAGCAGTAAAACCTTGAAATCATCCCTTTCTTTGACAGGAAGCCAGTGTAGGGAGGCTAGCACTGGAGTAATATGATCAAATTATTTTGTTCTAGTCAGGATTCTAGCAGCCGTATTTAGCACTAACTGAAGTTTATTTAGTGCTTTATCCGGGTAGCCGGAAAGTAGAGCATTGCAGTAGTCTAACCTAGAAGTGACAAAAGCATGGATTAATTTTTCTGCATCATTTTTGGACAGAAAGTTACAGATTTTTGCAATGTTACGTAGATGAAAAAAAGCTGTCCTTGAAATGGTCTTGATTGTTCTTCAAAAGAGAGATCAGGGTCCAGAGTAATGCCGAGGTCCTTCACAGTTTTATTTGAGACGACTGTACAACCATTAAGATTAATTGTCAGATTCAACAGAAGATCTCTTTGTTTCTTGGGACCTAGAACAAGCATCTCTGTTTTGTCCGAGTTTAAAAGTAGAAAGTTTGCAGCCATCCACTTCCTTATGTCTGAAACACATGCTTCTAGCGAGGGCAATTTTGAGGCTTCACCATGTTTCATTGAAATGTACAGCTGTGTGTCATCCGCATAGCAGTGAAAGATAATATTATGTTTTCGAATGACATCCCCAAGAGGTAAAATATATAGTGAAAACAATAGTGGTCCTAAAACAGAACCTTGAGGAACACCAAAATATATAGTTGATTTGTCAGAGGACAAACCATTCATAGAGACAAACTGATATCTTTCCGACAGATAAGATCTCAACCAGGCCAGATCTTGTCCGTGTAGACCAATTTGGGTTTCCAATCTCTCCAAAAGAATGTGGTGATCGATGGTATCAAAAGCTGCACTAAGATCTAGGAGCACGAGGACAGATGCAGAGCCTCGGTCTGATGCCATTAAAAGGTAATTTACCACCTTCACAAGTGCAGTCTCAGTGCTATGATGGGGTCTAAAACCAGACTGAAGCATTTCATATACATTGTTTGTCTTCAGGAAGGCAGTGAGTTGCTGCGCAACAGCCTTTTCTAAACTTTTTGAGAGGAATGGAAGATTCGATATCGGCCGATTTAGTTTTTTATATTTTCTGGGTCAAGGTTTGGCTTTTTCAAGAGAGGCTTTATTACTGCCACTTTTAGTGAGTTTGGTACACATCCGGTGGATAGAGAGACGTTTATTATGTTCAACATAGGAGGGCCAAGCACAGGAAGCAGCTCTTTCAGTATTTTAGTTGGAATAGGGTCCAGTATGCAGCTTGAAGGTTTAGAGGCCATTCTTATTTTCATCATTGTTTCAAGAGATATAGTACTAAAACACTTCCTAGGATCTCTCTTGATCCTAGGTCCTGGCAGAGTTGTGCAGACTCGGGACAACTGAGCTTTGAAGGAATACGCAGATTTAAAGAGTAATTTGCTTTCTAATAATCATGATCTTTTCCTCAAAGAAGTTCATGAATTTATCACTGCTAAAGTGAAAGCCATCCTCTCTTGGGGAATGCTGCTTTTTAGTTAGCTTTGCGACAGTATCAAAAAGGAATTTCTGATTGTTCTTATTTTCCTCAATTAAGTTAGAAAAATAGGATGATCAAGCAGCAGTAAGGGCTCTTCGGTACTGCACGGTACTGTCTTTCCAAGCTAGTCGGAAGACTTCCAGTTTGGTGTGGCGCCATTTCCGTTCCAATTTTCTGGAAGCTTGCTTCAGAGCTCCGTTATTTTCTGTGTACCAGGGAGCTAGTTTCTTATGAGAAATGTTTTTCGTTTTTAGGGGTGCAACTGCATCTAGGGTATTGCGCAAGGTTAAATTGAGTTCCTCAGTTAGGTGGTTAACTGATTTTTGTCCTCTGGCATCCTTGGGTAGACAGAGGGAATCTGGAAGGACATCAAGGAATCTTTGTGTTGTTGGTGAATTTATAGCCCGACTTTTGATGTTCCTTGGTTGGGGTCTGAGCAGATTATTTGTTGCAATTGCAAACGTAATAAAATGGTGGTCCGATAGTCCAGGATTATGAGGAAAAACATTAAGATCCTCAACATTTATTCCATGGGACAAAACTAGGTCCAGAGTATGACTGTGACAGTGAGTAGGTCCAGAGACATGTTGGACAAAACCCACGTCAGTCAAGAATTCAAGGCACACTTAACCAGCATGGCTACCACAGCATTCTGAGTGACGCAGCGGTCTAAGGCACTGCATCTCAGTGCAAGAGGCGTCACTACAGTCCCTGGTTCGAATTCCGGCTGTATCACATCCAGCCATGATAGAGAGTTCCATAGGAGTTCCATGCACAATTGGCCCAGCATCGTCCGGGTTTGGCCCGGGTAGGCCGTCATTGCAAATAAGAATTTGTTCTTAACTGACTTGCCTAGTTAAATAAAAAACAAATTTAAAAAAAGATAGGATCATTGTCAGTAATTACTATGGCTCACCTCCACACAAGCACCTGAAGCCATTCGTCCCATATACTGTACATCCTCAACATCTGCGATAGGGATAGAATGAACATATCTCATGTATGGGACTCCCAATCATGGCTGTTCAAAAGTTTTAGAACATCTACTCATTCAACGGTTTTTCTTTATTTTTTTATACATTGTAGAATAATAGTGAACACATTAAAACTATGAAATAACACATATAGAATCATATAGTAACCAAAAAACTGTTTAAGAAAAATATTTGAGATTCTTCAAACAGCCACCCTTTGCCTTGATGGCAGCTTACACACCCTTGGTATTCTCTCAACCAGCCTCCCCTTGAATGCTTTTCCAACCGTCTTGAAGGAGTTCCCACATATGCTGAGCACTTGTTGGCTGCTTTTCCTACACTCTGCGGTCCAACTCATTCCAAACCATCTCAATTTGGTTGAGGTCGGGTGATTGTTGAGGCCAAGTCATCTGATGCAGCACTCCATCACTCTCCTTCTTGGTAAAATGTCCATAACACAGCCTGAAAGTGTGTTGGGTCATCGTCCTATTGAAAAACAAATGACAGCCCCACTAAGCTCAAACCAGATGGGATGGCGTATTGCTTCAGAATGCTGTGGTAGCCATGCTGGTTAAGTGTGCATTGAATTCTAAATAAAACACAATGTCACCAGCAAAGCACCCCCACACCATAACACCTCCTCTTCCATGCTTTACGGTGGGAAATACACATGCAGAGATCATCCGTTCACCCACACGCGTCTCACAAAGGCACGGCGGTTGGAACCAAAACTCTCCAACTTGGATTCCAGACCAAAGGACAAATTTCCACCAGTCTAATGTCCATTGCTTGTGTTTCTTGGCCCAAGCAAGTCTCTTCTTCTTATCAGTGTCCTTTAGTAGTGGTTTCTTCAATTCGACCATGCAGTCTTCTCTGAACAGTTGATGTTGAGATGTGTCTGTTACTGGAACTCTGTGAAGCAGGCTGGTAACTCTAATGAACTTATTATCTGCAGCATTCTTTTCTTGTGGTCCTCATGAGAACCAGTTTCATCGTCGTAGAGCTTGATGGTTTTTGCGACTGCGCGTGAAGTAACTTTCAAAGTTTCACGCATTGACTGACCTTAATGTCTTAAAGTAATGAAGGACTGTCGTTGTTGCTTATTTGAGCTGTTCTTGCCATAATATGAACTTGGTCTTTTACTAAATAGAGATATTAACAAGGTATACCTGTTCATTGAAATGTGTTCCAGGTGACTACCTCATGAAGCTGTTGAGAGAATGTCAAGAGTGTGCAAAGCTGTCATCAAGGCAAAGTGTGACTACTTTGAAATATCTATATTTTGATTTAACACTTTTCTGGTTACTACATGATTCCATATGTGTTATTTCATAGTTTGGATGTCTTCACTATTATTCTACAATGTAGAAAATAGTAAAAAAATAAAGAAATACCCTTGAATGAGTAGGTGTTCTAAAACTTTTTGACCGGTAGTGTAGATATCTGTAAAATACATACTGTATGCTTCCCTCCTTCACTGAGTGTACAAAATATTTGTAACACCTTCCATGGTTGTCAAGTTGTCTGGATGTCCTTTGGGTGGTGGATCATTCTTGATACACATGGGAAACTGCTGAGTGTGAAAAACCCAGCGACGTTGCAGTTCTTGACACAATTATACCGGTGCGCCTGGCACTTACTACCATACCCCGTTCAAAGGCACTTAAATATTTTGTCTTGCCCATTCACCCTTTGAATGGCACACATACGCAATCCATGTCTCAAGGCTTAAAAATCCTTAATTAACCTGTTTTCTTCCCTTCATCTACACTGATTTGAAGTGGATTTAACAAGTGACATCTTTAAGGGATCATAGCTTTCACCTGGATTCACCTGGTCAGTCTGTCTTGGAAAGAGCCTAATGTTTTGTACACTCAGTGTATATTGCTATTGCTGTATTCAAGAGGAGAGGGAAATGTGGCTAGACAGAGGAGTATAGGAGTGGGGAAGGGGGCAGGTGGTGTGGGTGTCTGGATGGTTTTTTAAAGTCTCTGCTTCATTACATATGGGGAGAGACTGGGGCACCTCTCATTTAATCAGCCTAGCATGTCTAACACACACAAAGACGTTGAGCTTACACACACACACACACACACACACACACTTCGAAGCACACACAGACGTCTAGCTTGCACATTTGCATCTGACCTGGATTCCCTGGTGTGCAGTGGGCTAATCTCATTACAGACAGAGCTCTGCTGCAGGGAGAGAGAGCTGTAGGAGTGGGAAATGCAAGCTGCCACCTCCAACACTTCCTGCTACTCTCCTCTTTACTCTTTCTCCCATTCTCTTCCTCCTTCCTCTTCTCTCTTCTTCCCTCTTTTGTTTCCTATCCTCTCTTCTCTTATTCTCCCCTTCACTCTCCTCATCCTCTCATCTCCTCTTCTTCAGCTAGACTAATTATAACCTAAAACTCTGGAGTCCGTGCCTGGCGGGCCACCACCTCCCCTCCCTATGAGCCCTGGTCAAAAATAGTACACTATACAGGGAAGAGGATGCCATTTGGAAGGCAGATGGTACCTCTGCTCCATGACACACCATCAATCCTTATTAGTCAGTCAGACAAACAGACACTGCTCAGTGAGGCTCTGTCTGGTCTGGCTGCCTCTGCTGTCTCAAGGTCGCTGTCACACACACATCTATTACCTGTCCTCCTCCTTAATCCTAAGTATAAAAAATAAAACACTAATATATCTTGATTCGATTAGTATTCAACCCCCAGAATCGATACAGAATCATATTTGGTAGCAATTATTTCTGGTTATGTCTCTAAGAGCTTTCCACACATGGATTGTGCAACATTTGTCCAGTTATTATTTTCAAAATTCTTTAATCTATGTCAAATTGATTGTTGATCATTGCTAGACAACCATTTTCAGGTCTTGCCATATATTTTTCAAAAGATTTAAGTCAAAACTGTAACTCGGCCGCTCAGGAACATTCACTTTCCTTTTGGTAAGCAACTCCAGTGTAGATTTGGCCCTGTGTTTTAGGTTATTGTCCTGCTGAAAGGTGTCTGGTAGAAAGCAGACTGTAAAAGGTTTTCCTATAGGATTTACCTGTGCTTAGCTCCATTCCATTTATTTTTATCCTGGAAAAACTCCCCAGTCAATGTTGTTGATCCATCCTCAGTTTTATCCTATCACTGCCAATAAACTGTTACTGTTTTAAAGTCACCATTGCCCTCAAGGTGATGTCCTTCCTGTCCGGAAACTGAGTTAGGAAGTATGCCTGTATCTTTGTAGTGACTGGGTGTATTGATACACCATCCAAAGTGTAATTAATAACTTCACCATGCTCAAAGGGATTTTCAATGTCTGCTTTTTTATTTTTACCCATCTACCATACAATGTAGGTACCCTTCTTTGCGAGGCACTGGAAAACCTCCCTGGTCTTTGTGGTTGAATCTGTATTTGAAATTCACTGCTCTACTGAGGGACCTGTGTGGTGTACAGAGATGAGGTAGTCATTAAAAAATCGTGTTAAACACTATTACAACTTATTGTGTGACTTGCACATTGTTTTTCTCCTCTACTTATTTAGGCTTGCCATAACAAAGGGGTCGAATACTTATTGACTCAAGACATTTCAGCATTTTATTTTGAATTCATTGTAAAAATGTTTTTTTTAAACATAATTCCTCTTGTGACAAAACATCTCAATTTATTCCATTTAAAATGTAGGCTATAACACAACAATGTGGAGTCAAGAGGTGTGAATACTTTCTGAAGGCACTGTATGTGTCATTAGTAATGTGTGTTGGGTTAATATTCTCCTGCTTCCAGAGCCAATGACATCAGCCAGATTTCAGGAAGTGATTGATGATTGGCTTCTCCTAATCGATAGCCAAGTCTAGTCCTATCGTTGAATTCTCTCCATAACGTAGCGAGATGTAAAGCTGTCATTAGATTTATCTGTGTTGAGTAAAGCAGCCATCGCCAGAGCTTTTTACTGACTGACATTTACTGACTGAGCCTGTTACACACACACACACCTACACACAGTGTTTAAAAAAGTTTCATAACGCTAATAACGTTGGCGACAGACTCCCACCTTGCTAAAATGTCTACTGGCGGGTTTCACACCACAGGTAGATCAGGGCAGACTCTGAGGAGGTGGCCATGGTAATGGACTTGTGTGTGTGTGTGTGTGTGTGTGTGTGTGTGTGTGTGTGTGTGTGTGTGTGTGTGTGTGTGTGTGTGTGTGTGTGTGTTGGTCAGCCTGCATTGCTAAGCAGTCAGATCGCCACTGGGTTTATTTCATTAGTGTCTTTAAGCTGCATTGGACTTCTTGACTCCAGACTAGAGTTGTCCTTAGTCAGGACTTGGGTTCCCTCTCAGCCTCTTGCGGTGCAGCCTTATGATAGCAGGTTCACTTTAAAGGCACACTCCTTTATTCCTTTTTTTTCAGTCAAACTGCAGTCCCACCACTTGGTTTGCTAGAAACCTCCAAATTCCACAAAAGCAGTGCTAGTAGGAATACGACCAATATCAAAAAGATGTATTATTATTCAATTCCATGTGTCATCCCAGGCTAGTAGCTATCTCTCTAGACAGCTGTTTTAAAGAAATGTTTTGTTTCTCTTCGTGTTGTCTGATTTGTAGTCATGGGAAGTCACAAATGATCAACACACACACAAACCAGAGCTACCGTTGCCAGTAATTGCCGGCTTTTGGCCGATAAAATAAATTGTCCGGGGCTGCATATCATACATCACGATTTCACCCTTCAGCACCATTCTCACTCCTTGCGCACTGCCTTGTGTGCATGCGCCTGCTGCTGAGGAGAGGGAGAGAGCGAGAGAGGAGCCTTGGGATACTATTGATTGCGAAGATGGAGGCCTGAAGTAAAACGAAAGTTAGAGTATGCCTATAGTGAAAAGCCTTCAAGGGGAATGTCCTCCGTATTGGACAAGTTTTAATATTGTAGTGGACAAAGATGAGAAGAACGTTGATGCACGACCTTATGCAGGCTACTGTGCAAAAAAATATATTGTATTTATAATCATTTGATTTATCATTATATATACAGTACCAGTCAAAAGTTTGGACACATCTACTCATTCAAGGGTTTTTCTTTATTTTAACTATTTTCTACATTGTAGAACAATAGTGACGACAACAAAACTATGAAATAACAAGTGCTTTTTTTGGTTACTACGTGATTCCACATGTATTATTTCATAGTTTTGATGCCTTTACTATTATTCTACAATGTAGAAAAGAGTTTTAAAAAAAAGGAAAACCTTGAATGAGGTGTGTAGACTTATTTTATATATATACAGTGCATTCAGAAAGTATTCAGACGCCTTTACTTTTTCCACATTTTGTTACGTTACAACCTTATTCTAAAATGGATTAAATCGTTTTTTGTTCCCCTTATTGGAAATATTACATTTACATAAGTATTCAGACCCCTTTCTCATTTGGCAGCGATTACAGCCTCAAGTCTTCTTGGGTATGACACAAGCTTGGCACACCTGTATTTGGGAAGTTTCTCCATTCTTCTCTGCTGATCCTCTGAAGCTCTGTCAGGTTGGATGGGAAGCATTGCTGCACAGCTATTTTCAGGTCTCTCCAGACATGTTCGATCGGGTTCAAGTCCGGGCTCTGGCTGGGCCACTCAAGGACATACAGATACTTGTCCCAAAGCCACTCCTGCGTTGTCTTGGGTGTGTGCTTAGGGTCGTTGCCCTGTTGGAAAGTGAACCTTCGCACCAGTGCTCTGGAGCAAACTTTCATCAAGTATCTCTCTGTACTTTGCTCTGTCCATCTTTCCCTAGATCCTGACTAGTCTCCCAGTCTCTGAAAAACATCCCCACAGCATGATGCCGCATCCACCATGCTTCACCGTAGGGATGGTGCCAGGTTTCCTCCAGAAATGACGGTTGGCATTCAGGCCAAAAGAGTTCAATCTTGGTTTCATCAGACCAGAGAATCTTGTTTCTCATGGTCTGAGAGTCCTTTAGGTGTTTTTTGGCAAACTCCAAGCGGGCTGTCGTGTGCCTTTTACTGAGGAGTGGCTTCTGTCTGGCCATTCTACCATAACTGCCTGATTGGTGGAGTGCTACAGAGATGGTTGTCCTTCTGGAAGGTTCTCCTATCTCCACAGTGGAACTCTGGAACTCTGTACCAAGGCCCTTCTCCCCCGATTGCTCAGTTTGGCCAGGCAGCCAGCTCTAGGAAGAGCCTTGGTGGTTCCGAACTTCTTCCATTAATGAATGATAGAGGCCACTGTGTTCTTGGGGACCTTCAATGCTGCAGACATATTTTGGTACCCTTCCCCAGATCTGTGCTTTCACACAACCCTGTTTCAGGGCTCTATGGACACTTCCTTCGACCTCCTGGCTTGGTTTTTGCTTTGACCTTATATAGAACAGGTGTGTGCCTTTCCAAATCATGTCCAATCAATGTAATGTACTAGTGATGGACTCCAGTCAAGTTGTAGAAACTTTTCAATGATTATCAAAGGAAACAGGATGCATCTGAGCTCTGTACATTTTTAAAAACCTGTATTTTCTTTGACATTATGGGGTATTGTAGTTAGAATAAGGCTGTAACGAAACAACATTTGGAAAAAGTTAAGGGGTCTGAATACTTTCCGAATGCACTGTGTATGTGACCGACCGCCTTGACCGCCATCTTATGTAACAAAATGTGTGTTTTTTACATTGGATAAAAGCAGAGACACAGCTACAAAATGGTATATCATACACTGCATTTGAGGAGCAATAGGAAAGTAATTCTGCTTTGAAAGTTGATAAACTTGTAACCTCACTTTTGAGAAATGGCATTTGAGTGTTTTGGTACAAACTGGAAAGCTCTTCTTTGTCTACACCCATTCAGCATCGTTCACATCCTCTTAAGCTTTAGCCCGACCCATCTCTTTAAGGGGTTGATCCAAGCGTTTTGTACTAACAGCAGTCACGCACCCAAGCTAACTGGCTCACTTGCTGGCTACTTCCAGACACAAATGAGAGAACACCTCACTGAACATTACTCGCCCTAGCAGCGCTGTTTAGGCAGTGTTTTATGTTATCCAGAGCGTTGGTGACCGCAACTGTGCTGTCAGAATGTCCATTCGTAAATTCAGAGTGTTTCGCTCTGGGAGCGTTCAAACAGCACACTGGACGCTCTGGCCGATTATTGTGGTTGATCCGTGTGTTCTGACCTCACAACGGCAGTTAAGCACCCAAGCTAGCTTTGGCTAGCTACTTCCAGACACAAATGAGAGGACACCCCACTCTGACCATTTTATGCGCCTTAGCAGAGCTGGTTAGGTTGTTTTAATGCTATCCAGAGCGTTGATGACTGTAACTGTGCTGCTGGCAACAATTTAATTATGCTTTTTTGCCGACGTTTACTGACACCGGCCATATTCAATGGGTTTTGAGCGTTCGTAAATTCATCAGTTATTCTGTGCTCCGTCACACTCAGACGAGAGTGCTATAAAATCGGAGTAGATGGCCAGGCTGAATTTACGAACACACCCGAGTGGGCTCCCAAGTGGCTCAGTGATCTAAGGCACTGCATCTCAGTGCAAGAGGCGCACTACAGTACCTGGTTTGATTCCAGGCTGTATCACATCCGGCCATGATTGGGAGCCCCATAGGGCGGTGCACAATTTGGCCCAGAGCCGGGTTTGGCTGGGGTAGGCTGTCATTGTAAATAAGAATTTGTTCTTAACTGACATGCCTAGTTAAATGAAACATTTAAAAATAAGTGGTTACTTGCATAGTGGAGTCGTTTGTTAAGACATGTAGCTAGCTAGGTAAACAATGAACCATAATCCCAACTCATGATGTTAGTACCTTGCATGAATCTGCAGCTAGCTAACATTAGGCTATAAATAGCCAAGCAAATGGCCCTGACATACGAATAATAAGATCATACACGTAATGTTAGCTAGTGAGCCAGCCAGCTAACGTTAGGTAGCTAGCTAACAGTATACTTTAACTTGAAATGAAACCGACTTTGTCCAATTTATAAATGTGTAATATCTGAAAATGTAGCTAGCTAGACTATCTTGTACATCATGTTTGGACGCTTCTCCCTATCACGGATGCCATCATTGCCCTTAGTTTGAAAATGTAATCCAGAGACCGGTGTTTTCTCCATCTCCTTAGCTATCATCATCTAATTTCACTGACTCAAATAGACAGAAGTGTGCTACAGTATATGTCCAATCCGAACACATCTCTTGGCATGTCCAGCCCACTCATTATCTCAGCCACTCATGGCTAGCGGGAAGGTTGCAACTTTTTCTGTGGCTAAACCAACTAGGCTCGTAATTTAACAATTGTATTAGTATTTACAGATGGCATAGACGTTTGTTATTTAGGCACATGGAAGTTCACAAGTTCTAGAAGGCTTTTCTGCCAAAAACGGTTGTGTGACCCATTTCAGGAAACTAGGCGTATGTCGCGGGTCACTACTTCACACGAGAGGCATTTGAACGTGTAATTATTGTTATTATTGTAGTCCTATGTATTAATCTAAACCAGTTCTTTAAATATGCTAAATGAGTTTCATTCTGTTGAGAAATTTTCATTGACTAAATTAAGTTTGATCTGCCTTTTTTTAATTGTGTGCTCAGTGTTTAGTTTAAGATAGGTTATACGTAGGCATGTTGTAAAATAAATATCATTAACCTATTGCTGTCATTTGTTGGGTAAGGTTGGCACTAGCCTTTCTTGGTGCATGCTGCAATATATAGCCTGTTGAAAACTTTTGTTAAGGATTCAACCAGTTTGCAAATGTTTTGTTTAATTCCAGTGAAGGAAAGTTCTAACTAATGTTGTGTTTTCCACAATATAATATCCTGCTCTATTTTCCCTATAAACAATTCCTTGACTTTTGATATTACCCTAATAAAGTTTAGAAACTTTTGTGATGGTGTGGTGTTGCTATTAGCTTTTGATAACATAGTCCTATGATTTGAAGGCAGTGCTCACCGACGCCTCAACTGACTCTGCAAATTGAGCTTGAGATGAGGATGAATGTTTTAGGCCTACCAAAGTTAGTCCTATAATATAAGAATTTAATGCTTATCTTTATGAAAAATATTCTGATAGAAAATGAGCGAATTATACTCCTATATCAAGTGTTGCACAGTATACTGAAACTTTGGTACTTTGATACTAGAACATGTAAAACGGTTTGGTGCTAGAATTTGTTACTTTCGGTACTTCTGTCAAATGTA
The DNA here is from genome assembly GCF_002021735.2 of Oncorhynchus kisutch. NCBI lineage: Eukaryota > Metazoa > Chordata > Actinopteri > Salmoniformes > Salmonidae > Oncorhynchus > Oncorhynchus kisutch. The sequence continues at coordinate 6,350,005 of NC_034196.2, forward strand.
TTTCACATCATATATGGATTGCGAGGATCGAGTCTGTTGTAATTTGTCCGAATTTTCTCAAGGGGGCTGGCCAGGCTGCGCTTGCACATGCAGCTGTCAGCGCAAACCACTTAAGCTTGAAGAGAGAAAATACTGAAAGCATTGACACAGACAGAAGGGGAAACCTTACTTTTAAATATCTTTGTCATGGCTTCTTCTAACGAAAACATCATACCACCACGCCCACAATTTGTTGACATAAATGGCTCCAAAAGCGAACTATTGGAAACTTTGATTACAGAGCAGATGAGGGCCAGCCCACTGACGCACCTAAACAAAAGGTGTTAGTTACAAAGCAGTGCAGCGTAAGGGAGGTTTCGTTCCAAAACGGCAAAAAAACGATTTTACCTTTACATTGTAACGTTGTCTTTATTCTACTACATTTGAATAATTGTGTGATAAATGTCATTAATATATATTCAGCATGCCATTCATGTGAGCATTATGATATGATTACACAACCCAAAAGTCATGTGAAACGCACTCAACTTGACAGCAGTATATTTAGACTACTTTGCGTTTGTCTGAGCTTCCTAGCAGTAGCCAGTAGAAACTAGACATCCAGCTGCCATGTGCAACCTGGGAAGTGAAATGCACTCAGGGAATTGTAGTCTGCTGTGTAAATTCCATTGTATTTCTGTGACGTGTAGACTATTGCGACATAGAAGCTTCAGAAAGGAACAGGAAAGGGTTCTTGGTTTTGGTACTAAACTATTAATTGAATACGTAAAATGATTTAGCTGTAATGAATATTAATTCATTCAGTGCCTTCAGAATGTTTTCACACCCCTAAACGTTTACACATTTTGTTGTGTTACAGACAGAATTCAAATGGGTTCAATTGGAGCCTCTCGAGTGGCACAGCGTTCTAAGGCACTGCGTCGCAGTGCTTAAGGCGTCACTATAGCCCCAAGTTCGATACCAGGCTGTGTCACAGAGGCCATTGAGGCGGTGCACAATTGGCCCAGCGTCGTCCAGGTTAGGGGAGGGTTTGCCCGGCCGGGATTTCCTTGTCCCATCGCGCTCTAGCAACTCCTTGTGGTGGACCGGGACCCCTGCAAGCTGACTCCAGTCGCCAATTGGACGGTGTTTCCTCCGACACTGGTGCGGCTGGCTTCCGGGTTAGGGTTACTTATGTAAATAAGGTGTTTCTGTTTTTTATTTTTAATACGTTAAAAAAAATATCTAAGAAACTGTTTTCACTTTGTCATTATGGGGTATTGTATGTAGATTTAATCCATTTTAGAATAAGGCTGTAACTAACAAAATGTGGAAAAAGTCAAGGAGTCTGAATACTTTACGAATGCACTGTATATCTGACTATAAAAAGTCCATGTCGGTGTCATAGCATGCCGCCGGCATATCTCTAATTCTCTCTCTCTCTCTCTCTGAGGCTTAAGAGCTTTTCTTGCTTTTTTATCAATGTAAAAAAATATATTAATACCTTAAAGTGGATGCCTAATCCTATAGGCCTATGCATGCAATGCCCTGATGCATTTAGTGCTCAAATCTCCGACAGCTGAACCGTGAGGTGGACAATTATTGTTTTCGAAAATTAAAAAGCAATAAAACAATAGGCTATAAAGTTTTGCATATGCTACACATTGAAACACAAGGAATAGTGTTTTTGTAATTATGTTACAGGCTGTTTTTAAGGACATGTAAATGTGTCTCATTTGGCCAATATCCCTCATTTATTGATGGGGCTGGCACTGCATGGGTGGACGCCCTAATCGGGTACGCACCCAATGCATATGGATGGCCTGTAAGTTTCTCAGATGTCTGATAAATTGTCAGATAAATCTTCCCAGTCACTTGTCTGTGACAAATTTTCCGAACTGAAACACTGACAGGGAGACACACACACGAGCTCTTCTGAACCTAGCCAGGGCAACAAATGTATACACTCCCTCCCCAGGGCCCGGATGAATGCAGGGGCTTACCGGGGCTAAGGCCCCTGTTCCCAGGCCCGTGGGGGGCCCGGCAGGTAGCAAAAACAAACAAAAAATTCATGAAATACAGTATATGTAGTATATATTTGACATATTTTTACCGCAACCGCAGGAGGATTCAGGATCCCTCTCTCAATGAGTGTAGACAGCCGCTCTGCTCATCATCAGATTGGGGGAGGAGAGGAGGTAGGAGGCCCAAGTGGGTAACTGGGGGCCATGCCTTGAATGGGTAACTGATTAATAAAAAATAAACTGCATATTAAGATAATGTGACTGGCCAACTGTGTGAGTCAGGGGCCCAATGCCATAAGGGGCACGAGGGGGGAAAAAAAGTTATTTTTTGTTATTATTTTATCCAACCAAAGGAGCCCGCTTTCAATGTTCAAAATACACCAGAGAGCAACATTTAGCCACAGAGCATCAGTAGTTACAAAAAAAGAACTGGATAAAATTTTGATCACAAGCCATGCAGGTAACTGCCAAAATAAAGTGTCTTAAAAGGGTGTTAGGCCACCATGAGCTGCCAGAACAGCTTCAGTGTACCTTGGCATAGATTCTACAAGTGGACCTAAACCATGCCAGGAAAATGCACCCAACACATCATAACATAAACGTTGTATCCCTCATTTACTCAAGTGTTTAGTTTGGCAGTGACCGGTTGCCTACAGTCAGGAAGGCCGCAATTTGGGCAGCAAGTGCGCCAAATATACAGCTTGTTCCATTGTGGCCATAGACCTATAATCCATAGAAGGGATTTGGAACATCTGCTCTTACCCTGGCAATTTGAGTGTTAAACTCATGGGTACGCTAGCAATGGCTTCCCGTCCTGACTTGATTGGGAACTGTTATCTATAGATTATATTTCTATGGTTGGTTGCGGCTTTTTATTTGCCTTTTTGCAAATTTCGAAATACAATTGCGGTAAAAATGTACAGTTTGGAAAGCAAATGCCTACCGCTGAAAAGAGAAGACTAATCTGCCTGTAGAACCAATATTTATTTATTTATTTTAATAACTCAATTTTTTGCCAGCAGCACTTTTTTTCACAAAAAAAGGGCCTATGATTTCTTAATCCGGCCTTGTCCCTCTGTGTCCTACATGACAGATGGTTGTGTGAATAAATGTTTTACTAACTCTGTCTGTCCCAAATGGCACCTTGTTCCCTATATAGTGCACTCCTTTAGACCAAGGCCCAAAGGGCTCTGGTCTAAAGTAGTGCACTATGTAGGGAATAGAGTGCCATTTGGGTCACTACCTGGCTCTTTTCAACAGTTATCAGACAAACTGTTCCTGTCACACACCATGTTTGTTTGAACACAAAAAGCTTTTTGATGCGAGCAACTCACACACACACCAACACCCCGTTTCATTCCATATCTGTGTTCCATTCGCTCATCATGTGCATGTTTCTATGACAACGTCATATCGCTGCCTCATAGTTTTATCTGGAGTATTTGTATGTGTTTTATACACACACACACACACACACACACAGACTCCCTCATACACAAGCTGCCTCTTTGACATACACTCACGCACCAATAATCATACTCTGGCACATACATTTCCTTTTGATACAGGTTTTGCAGTAGGTTGAATGTCGCTCCTACACACTCTCCTAGAGATGATTCACTGTTCTCCATATCTCTGATCTTGACATCTGACTCTGAGAACCTTTGCAGGACTGATCAGCTGGACTGATATCTATTCTCTTCCATGTCATTTCATAAACTACTGTAATGTAATACACCAGACAGCCAAGCCAGTGGCTATCTGAGTAGCAGCTATCTACAAGCCAGCGCTGCACTATCAGATGTAGATGAAGAGCACAGTATGTCCTCTCCATCTCTGCTGCCCCGCCTTACCCTAGAAGATGATATCTAGCTATAGCTACGCTGCATGGGATTATTCAGACCAGCTTTCTCCTAGGCCTTCTCTTTTCTCCTGGGCTGGAACAGGCATGACTCTATCTCCGTAAGGTACTGGAGATCTAGCTGTTCAGAGAACATGTATCACATGGCGGTGCAGAGGGCCCTACAGCCAGGAGATGCCATCACTCAGATAAACCAACTATCCATCTTTCAGTGTGCACTTCCTATCTACCCTTTGTGTCCTCAGAATGGATCGCTCTTGCTCACTCCTCTCCTTCTCTTCATTTTTGTGCTCAGCGGTCCTGCAGTCAGTGGCTCCCCATTGCGTCTCTGACTCGATTTTCAGCCAGTGACTCTCGGCTGGTGGGCTGGCTCCATCTTAGCCACTCAGAAGCCATTAGTGCAGGGGTCTAAATTGGTCTGACGCACAGAGGGTGATCCAGCTCTCCTGCTGCTGCAGACAGACATGATTGTCTGTGTCCCAAATGGCACCATATTCCCTACTTAGTGCACAACTTCTGACTAGAGCCATGTGGGACCTTTTCAAAAGTAGGGCATTATAAAGGGAATAGGGTGCCATTTGGGATGCAGCCATGCTCTTTCCTCCCTCTCAGCCATGGGAATATGGCATAAGCGCTGCCAGACGGCAGGGAGGGAGGGACTGGGTAGAATGAAACTGTTGATGTCAAAGGTGAAATGGCAAGTAGACAAGCAGTAGGGAGGGAGGGAGTCAAAAGGGAAATAGCAAGTAGACCAGCCTCAGGCTGGCAGCCCCATGCGGATGCAGATACCATGCGTCTGTCTCTTTCGCTCCCCTTATCTCTCTCTCCCCCTCTGAAGGAGTGATGTCTTCTCTCCTTCGCTGTGAGGAAATTGGTTCGGACATGAGTTGTTTTGTGAGTCAAAAGGACAGTGTGAGTCCCTATGCAGTTGAAACGGTATGGTGTGTTGTTGCTGCTAGTACCCAGCTGACACCCTGGAAGCCCATGTTGTTTGGAGCTATAGAGTGGTAGACCCATAGCATATGTTCTATTTTATTCTGTGGGTGCACAGATGGTTATGGAGGGTCATTTTTTTAATATAATCTTTATTTCCCTTTCGACAAGTCAGTTAAGAACAAATTATTATTTACAATGACGGGGAACAGTGGGTTAACTGCCTTGTTCAGGGGCAGAAGGACAGATTTTTACCAGCAACTTTTCAGTTACTGGCCCAATGCTACCTGCCGCCCCTAGGGCCGTTACAGTGACTGTATGGTAATCATGGTAATTAGACTTCTCCAAATAGGCGTCTCCAAGCTCTGATGCTGCTGATGGTCATTTGTAGCCTACCAAACTTGCTAACTGCCTCCTATTCAGTACTCTATTGTCCCTGTAATCACTCTGACATCAATGCAAATGTTTTCGAAAATCTAATCAAACACTACATGAGAGCCCATGAGCTCATCTGTTTCACAACTAAAGTCACATAAATAATTAAGCATATAGGAGTATCTTTGTTAACTTTTCAACACAGAATAGCCGCATGTGCGCACTCCCCCAAATCATTTGTAGAAAATATCCTTTCTATTTTATTCAGTTATGTTCAATTGTATTCTTCATACTATAAAATAATTCCACGGAATTCTAAGCAAATCTTGTCTGCTAAATGAACTAGTGTAGCCCACCGCCATATGGCATAGTCATATCAGGGCCTAATATAAGGATAGCTATTCTGTTCATCTGAAACAGACTACATTTTCTTCATATTATGTTTCTTTTGACCTGCCTAAAATAAATAATTGACTTATTGTTCTTTTTGTAGGCTATATTACATGGATTTATTAGACTTTTTAAAATGTAGATGTTCCAAAGGTCTGCATCAGTGGCTTGTAAGCTGTGTGTGGAAGCAAGGAGATGCTAACTGTGTTTATGTTAATTAATGGTCAATTACCGTGAGACTGGGAGTTATTTGCTTGGCCGTCACAAGCTGACAAAATGTCATGACCGCCACAGCCCTAACCACCACCACGTCCTTATGTCTGGTGTATTGATGATTGTGAGTTTTAGAATTTACATGATTGTTTTCAGGCCAATGGCACATGTTTAGATGAGTGACCATACTGTTAGAACATGATTTGATGCCTTTACAATAACCTAGGTTCCTTGATATTCTGAGCATAGTTAGCTAGAGATTGGTGGTTTACAAAGTGGGAGTGAACGATAGCATGAGGTAATGGAGGGAGGGAGCAGGGCTGTAATCCAGCCACGGAAGGGACTTCACTTCCCCACTCCTTCTGCTCTCTCTCTCTCTCTCTCTCTCTCTCTCTCCCTCTCTCCCTCCCTCTCTCCGTCCCTCCCTCTCTCCCTCTCTCCCTCACAGGCAGGCAGGCATAATATGTTGCTGTTTTGCATAGCAGAGTGCTGCAGTGCTGTCTGGTCCCTAGCCAGAGACTCCAGACAGTCTGTATGGAGCTAGATACCATCTCAGCCACGCAGGCATCACAATGGGTATCCCTCAACATGACACAACCACCCTGCCGCCTGCCTGCCCCTGTGATCCCTGTGTACTACCGCTACGGACCTAGTGGTGCCCCCGGCTTCCTCTCTGGCTCCCTCGCTATGGCCGCTGCTAGGCTGCCGTGCTCTCACACACAGTCACTTTCTATTTACGACCCAATGGAAACCATTGATTCTAGGAACAAAGTTTCCCTTTTACTTCTAGTAGCCTTGTTCTTTTGGTTATGTAATCCCTATTTGCTTTAAACCAGATGACCACTGTGTTGGACATTTAGCAAAAAATTCAAATTTACTGCAGTAAGACAAAGGTGACACATCAGGGTAATTATTTCATACAGTTTTCCCCCAAAGTGAAATATCAGGTCATTAAATGTTTCACCTAAAAGTTGTCTATTGTGTCTTGCTTCTTCTGTCTCTTATAAAATAAATCAGATTCTCTCTTTATAGACCCTATATGTTAATAGTTAGTCATCTCTCTCTTTTATAGGCCCAGGACCTGAATGTGATTGAGGAGGTGATCAGGATGATGCTGGAGATCATCAACTCGTGTCTGTCGAACTCTCTACACCACAACCCCAACCTGGTCTACGCCCTGCTCTACAAGAGAGAGCTCTTTGAACAGTTCAGAACACACCCATCCTTCCAGGACATCATGCAGAACCTCGACACAGTGAGTGAGAGAGAGAGGCATACAATCGAGTGCTCGCATGCACATACAGACGGACACTGCTCATACACACACGCACGCACCCCATTCCAAAACATGAATCTAAGACTCTTCATAGAAAACAAATGGCAATTTACAATTTATGAACAGGATTTAGAAAGCGTAAGACTTCAGTAGTTTTGTGAATAGGTTTTGTAAGTTTTGGTATGAGGGCTGGTCACTATTGAAGTGTCAGATGAGAAGAAACCAGCACAGTACAACTCAAAACAAGTTTCTGAAATGTATTGATGAATTAAATAAGTCCACTCTCTGTACCCTCATGGGGCTGATAGTAAAATATTAATTAAGAACATGATTATGTTGTCGAGGGCTACTCTAGCTGTCATTCAGTCTTCCAACAAGTATCTCGAAACACTAAAGACAGATGGCAGCCTAATCTTCACTACTCCTTTCCCTGTAACCCAGCCCTGCTGCCGCTGATGCTTGTGTGTGCTGCATCCTGTTTGAGAGGTCTGTCTGGGACTGTAGCTAGGTTTCCATCCAATTGGTGACAGAATTTCATGTGAATATTAAAACATCTGCATTTTCCCCAGAAGATGTGTGTGACTGAGATGAACTTGTTGCAGATAAAAGGCTGTACGTGATGACGTAGGGCAAATAAAATACCTTTTGCAGTTAAATTCCCATTAAACAAATAAAAAATACAAATTCAATTGGTTTCCATCGCATTTTGAACTCTACTGATGGTTTTCGCACAAAAAATGTTGCGTTATATAGTGAGTGTGCCCACTCTGGTGTTGGCACATGCACTCCAGCCAACAGCGCTACCTGCATGTTGTTGGCTCTGAGAGCTGTTGGCTGGAGCACACGTATAGCCTACATGATGAGATTATTATTATTATGATCAAAATACTAGATTTTTATTTGTCAAACGGCAGCCAATCCCCGACCATCGTGTCACTAGAATAAGTGTCATGACTTCCGCCGAAGTCGGTCCCTCTCCGTGTTCGCTCGGCGGTCGACGTCACCGGCCTTCTAGCCACCACCGATCCACTTTTCATTTTCCATTTGTTTCGTCTTTGTTTTACACACCTGATTTCATTTATAAACATAATAAATATATCTACCATTGCATAATATATTCCTCACCTTTCTGGCCATGAAGAGTTCATATTCACCAAGTAGCCATACAAGAAATTACCATGCGCATCTAATTTAATTGGGCCTATTAAATAGGCCATTATAATTCATTTTTGCTCTATACATCTGACAGGAACTATTGTTATAACACAGGGCTACAATAGAATTTGCCAGGTGGACAGTTGATCTTTTGCATTGAGTGTGTGTAGGCTAGCACTGCTAGTATTTTTTTCAGAGTAGACAATGTTTCCGAATTTGCGGCAGTGCAAGCATATTTAGGTTCAGGAAAAAGTAAATGCAGAACATTATTGAAGGCAAACGATCTGTTTGCAAGTCTAAAACAATTTGTTATTGTTATTGTTTTTGTGTTTCCGGGACGATCAGATACAGCAAATGTCACTGCAAAAGAAAACATTCTGCCACCTCCCAAGACGTTTGATCAAGTTGGCCATTGCTATTTCCTTTAGATACTGTCTTGGCCTAATTCCAATACTTCCAAAGTTTACAGCAAAGAAGGGTGTTATTGTCACCATAAAAGGTGAAGGATGTGCTTTTTCACAACCGGTCTAATTCATAATGGGACACATGCGTATGTATGGCTTGCACCAAGTTTATGAATCTCTATTTTTTGTGTAAAATTTACACAACGGTTATAAATGAAGCTTCGGGTCTCGGCTGGTCTCAGGAAGAAATTACAAGTCCCCATTGATTGAGTCAAGTAAAAATGGATCCGAGACCAAGACACTCAATATGTGGTCTACTACAACCCTGCCTAAGGGGGTGATGGTGGGGGGGAGGACGTCTGTTGCAATGGTAGACTATTGTGAAGACCCAAAGAACAGGGTTAAATTAATTAGGATCCAGATGATACAAATAGAAGCTGAGAAGAGATGATAGTTCAATCAGATCAACATATGTTATTGATGTACAAATGTACAGAGACGAGACTCATTGAAGTGTTAATTCTCTAGAGTGTCAGTGGTGACACCGAAAAGCACATGAAAAAGACTGGACCTTAAAGTGTAACCGTGTGTGTGTGTGTGTGTGTGTGTGTGTGTGTAATTGTCCACTTACAATTACACACACTCAGACAAAAAACACCATCTCTCTCACACTACACACGCGCACACACACACGACTGAAAAATAACAGTTAAACTGAAAGGTTCCTCAAGCTAACATGCACACAAACACAAATCCTTTTTCTGACGTGTGTCCCTGTCCCCCAGGTGATAGGTTTCTTCAGCCAGCGTCTTGAGGCAGCAGGGACAGACTTGTCAGTAGAGAGGGTTCAGGAGGTCATCATGAAGGGAGCACAGGCCCTGCCCAAAGACCGCCTCAAGGTAAGTAACACACACACGCTCGCACTCCGACAGACACACACACTCGCACTCCGACAGACACACACACACACAACCTGCCCAAAGACCGCCTCCAGGTAAGAACCCAGACCAACACACAGACGGACGTACGCAGACTCTCTGCTCAAAGACTGCCTCAAGGTAACACCATAGACACGCACACACACAGGGTTGGGTAGGTTACTTTCTAAATGTAATCCATTACGGTTACTAGTTACCTGTCCAAAATTGTAATTAGTCATGTAACTTTTAGATTACCCGAACGTAATCTGATTACTTTTGGTAGGAGCGATCAGGGATGGGGATAGGGATTCATGTGGGCTGGAGGGATGGGGCTGGGAGCTAATGATGGGAGCTGGGGATGGTGGATAGGATGGGAGATGGGGAGGAGGAAAGGGGCTGGGAGTTACAAGAAAGGGATAGGCTGGGATGTTGAGAGCTTGTCTGGGACTGGGGAGTTAGGGATGAGGATGAGCTAAGACAAAGACCAGCTCAAATCTTCATTAGCATTAATGTTCCCATCACAGCCATCCTTCCTGCCTGGTAAATATGCTGCTGCAGGTAATGGCATTTCAAGAAGGTGCCATCGCTCCGACACTTTGTCTTCTGCCTGTGTCACAAATGGCACCGTATTCCCTATATAGCGCACTACCTTTGACAGTGCATTATATAAGGAATAGGGTGTCATTTGGGATGTGGGAAATAAATCTGACAGCAGCACCTCATTACCTTGCTCTCACCGCGGGACGCCGCCTACCCACAATTCCCCATCCATATAATAATCAAGGAGGAAATATGTATCCTAGGCATGGGGTCCATCTTCAGCGCCCAGACGCCTTAATTGAGTGTTTCATCATGTGTTCCATGTTCTGTCTCATGTCATTGGAACTGGAAGGCATTTGTGTCTACAACTACTATAACTAGCTAGCTAAGGGATAAAAGGGATATTCTGTCTGACGACCAGCCATATCCTCCTGTATATCTCAGTACCCTCCATTTCAGCATTTCTCTATGTACAGTGCCTTGCGAAAGTATTCGGCCCCCTTGAACTTTGCGACCTTTTGCCACATTTCAGGCTTCAAACATAAATTTATAAAACTGTATTTTTTTGTGAAGAATCAACAACAAGTGGGACACAATCATGAAGTGGAACGACATTTATTGGATATTTCAAACTTTTTTAACAAATCAAAAACTGAAAAATTGGGCGTGCAAAATTATTCAGCCCCTTTACTTTCAGTGCAGCAAACTCTCTCCAGAAGTTCAGTGAGGATCTCTGAATGATCCAATGTTGACCTAAATGACTAATGATGATAAATACAATCCACCTGTGTGTAATCAAGTCTCCGTATAAATGCACCTGCACTGTGATAGTCTCAGAGGTCCGTTAAAAGCGCAGAGAGCATCATGAAGAACAAGGAACACACCAGGCAGGTCCGAGATACTGTTGTGAAGAAGTTTAAAGACGGATTTGGATACAAAAAGATTTCCCAAGCTTTAAACATCCCAAGGAGCACTGTGCAAGCGATAATATTGAAATGGAAGGAGTATCAGACCACTGCAAATCTACCAAGACCTGGCCGTCCCTCTAAACTTTCAGCTCATACAAGGAGAAGACTGATCAGAGATGCAGCCAAGAGGCCCATGATCACTCTGGATGAACTGCAGAGATCTACAGCTGAGGTGGGAGACTCTGTCCATAGGACAACAATCAGTCGTATATTGCACAAATCTGGCCTTTATGGAAGAGTGGCAAGAAGAAAGACATTTCTTAAAGATATCCATAAAAAGTGTTGTTTAAAGTTTGCCACAAGCCACCTGGGAGACACACCAAACATGTGGAAGAAGGTGCTCTGGTCAGATTAAACCAAAATTGAACTTTTTGGCAACAATGCAAAATGTTATGTTTGGCGTAAAGGCAACACAGCTCATCACCCTGAACACACCATCGCCACTGTCAAACATGGTGGTGGCAGCATCATGGTTTGGGCCTGCTTTTCTTCAGCAGGGACAGGCAAGATGGTTAAAATTGATGGGAAGATGGATGGAGCCAAATACAGGACCATTCTGGAAGAAAACCTGATGGAGTCTGCAAAAGACCTGAGACTGGGACGGAGATTTGTCTTCCAACAAGACAATGATCCAAAACATAAAGCAAAATCTACAATGGAATGGTTCAAAAATAAACATATCCAGGTGTTAGAATGGCCAAGTCAAAGTCCAGACCTGAATCCAATCGAGAATCTGTGGAAAGAACTGAAAACTGCTGTTCACATATGCTCTCCATCCAACCTCACTGAGCTCGAGCTGTTTTGCAAGGAGGAATGGGAAAAAATGTCAGTCTCTCGATGTGCAAAACTGATAGAGACATACCCCAAGCGACTTACAGCTGTAATCGCAGCAAAAGGTGGCGCTACAAAGTATTAACTTAAGGGGGCTGAATAATTTTGCACGCCCAATTTTTCAGTTTTTGATTTGTTAAAAAAGTTTGAAATATCCAATAAATGTCGTTCCACTTCATGATTGTGTCCCACTTGTTGTTGATTCTTCACAAAAAAATACAGTTTTATATCTTTATGTTTGAAGCCTGAAATGTGGCAAAAGGTCGCAAAGTTCAAGGGGGCCGAATACTTTCGCAAGGCACTGTAGCATAAAGGAAAAAAACTCTGCAGTCTATTCATCTAGGCATAGGTATCTGTCAGAACCTGAGTTTAAATGGTATTTGTTTTCTTTCAAATACTGTACTGTGTACAGTATTCAGTGTCTGTAGCACAGGATTCCTGTATCAACACCTTCCGTATGTAGCCCATGAGAACCCCTGCATTATCCTTTATCTAGGCAAGTGTCTATTCTGTAGTTTAGGTGTGTCTGTCTATGCAGGTTATGGAACTGGTCTGATTGACAGCTAGTGTAGCTTTATTTCTCATCTCTTCTTTAGTGTAATGATATCATGCTGCACTTGACTGATGTATCCTGACACAATATTACCACTGCAGTGTGATAATCTAGGTCGATCCTTCCATCGCTCAACTCTGCTTCAGTCTGCTCTGCCTGAGAGATACTCATCACTTCCTTGTCTCCCAGTCTCCCTGTATGTCTGTATGTCTGTCTGTATGTCTGTCTGTATGTCTGTCTGTCTGTCTCCCTGTCTCCCTGTCTGTCTCCCTGTCTCCCTGTCTCCCTGTCTCCCTGTCTCCCTGTCTGTCTGTCTGTCTGTCTGTCTGTCTGTCTGTCTGTCTGTCTGTCTGTCTGTCTGTCTGTGTCTGTCTGTCTGTCTGTCTGTCTGTCTGTCTGTCTGTCTGTCTGTCTGTCTGTCTGTCTGTCTGTCTGTCTGTCTGTCTGTCTGTCTGTCTGTCTGTCTGTCTGTCTGTCTGTCTGTCTGTCTGTCTGTCTGTCTGTCTGTCTGTCTGTCTGTCTGTCTGTCTGTCTGTCTGTCTGTCTGTCTGTCTGTCTGTCTGTCTGTCTGTCTGTCTGTCTGTCTGTCTGTCTGTCTGTCTGTCTGTCTGTCTGTCTGTCTGTCTGTCTGTCTGTCTGTCTGTCTGTCTGTCTGTCTGCTGCCTGCCTCCCTCCCTCCCTCCCTCCCTCCCTCCCTCCCTCCCTCCCTCCCTCCCTCCCTCCCTCCCTCCCTCCCTCCCTCCCTCCCTCCCTCCCTCCCTCCCTCCCTCCCTCCCTCCCTCCCTCCCTCCCTCCCTCCCTCCCTCCCTCCCTCCCTCCCTCCCTCCCTCCCTCCCTCCCTCCCTCCCTCCCTCCCTCCCTCCCTCCCTCCCTCCCTCCCTCCCTCCCTCCCTCCCTCCCTCCCTCCCTCCCTCCCTCCCTCCCTCCCTCCCTCCCTCCCTCCCTCCCTCCCTCCCTCCCTCCCTCCCTCCTCCCTCCCTCCCTCCCTCCCTCCCTCCCTCCCTCCCTCCCTCCCTCCCTCCCTCCCTCCCTCCCTCCCTCCCTCCCTCCCTCCCTCCCTCCCTCCCTCCCTCCCTCCCTCCCTCCCTCCCTCCCTCCCTCCCTCCCTCCCTCCCTGCCTGTCTGTCTGCCTGTCTGTCTGTCTGTCTGTCTGTCTGTCTGTCTGTCTGTCTGTCTGTCTGTCTGTCTGTCTGTCTGTCTGTCTGTCTGTCTGTCTGTCTTGGCTGTCTGGCTGTCTGTCTGTCTGCGTTCACTCATTCCCCTTATTTAGGGTTGTTTCCCAAATGGCATCTTATTTCCTATATAGTGCCTTTTTTCATTTTTTTCAAAAGTAGTGCATTATATAGGGAATACGGTGCTATTTGGGACACGACCTTATCTTCCAAATAAAAATTAATAGGCTAATGATTAATGCTGTATGAAATTATCAATAAGTCTTTAAATGCCCTCACAAAGCACTTATATAGAGCATTGCCTAGCTATTTGTTCAATTGAGATGGCATGGTAGCAGGGCTCTAAGGTGCGACTCAATATTTTGCTGTGCGAACAGGAGTTTAATTTTGGGAGCACTGTGCGATTATTAGGGAAAAAATCTCCCAGTTAATAATTGTAATGATAAGGCTTCGCTGTACCATTGTTTGAGTGCCCTTGAGAAAAAAAGCAATTGCAGATTCGGTAGAGTCATGGTTGCAACATTACTACAGCGAAATGGTTTACTTCAAGCACAACCAGGTCTAACTGTCCCATATTACCAGCGCAACATAAAAAATAAAAAAAAATGATTCCTGTAGTACAGGGTTTCCTAAACTCGGTCCCTAGCTCTACACAGCTGATTCAAATAATCAAAGCGTGATGAGTTGGTTATTTGAATCAGCTGTGTAGAGCTAGGGCAAAAAAACTAAAGGTGCACCCAGGTCTGAGTTTGGGAGACCCTGCTATAGCAGATCCCCGGGACCCCTTTACATCCATAATAAACCATGTTGTGGGCGGTTGTTAACCATTTGTTTACACTTTGTTCAGTCGTGTTACCTCATTGGCTAGCTATCTAACTTTACCAGTTTATCCAAACACTTGGGGGCACAGAAAGAATGTAAAAGGGATAGCTTCTTCAGGAGATCACAGCTTTGCAATGACTGAATGGCACATCTCTTGCATGTCATCATCACAAAGCTGACCTTTTTAAAGAGACAGTAACATTTTCAATGGAAATATTGTGCTTTTACACAATGCAGAAACCCAAAGCAGAAACCTAATATTCCACATATTCCACATATGACTATTTGTATAATAAACAAATGTCTTTACCGTGCTACATATTTGTTTCTAGGGCAAAACATCTGCTCTGGTGCTCCTAAATTTCATGTGGTGCTCCTAGCATTTTAAAGTTGAGCGCACCAGTGCTACCAATGACATTTTCTTTATTTAGTGCCTTGCATGGTAGAGTACTAGAAAATTGGACAATAGTTGGCAAGGCCTGTATTATGTTTTGACTGGCTATCTAACTGATCATCTATCTTTACTGGCTATCTAACTGATCATCTATCTTTACTGGCTATCTAACTAACCGATTTAATAAAAGAGAATCTGAATCTGCCCATCACAGGTGGTGGGTTCGGCAGCAGCTGAATGTGTGGATGTGGAGTTCAAATGATTCATTCTGACTTCCTTTTACCATTATCATCTGAGCCCTGGATGGGTCCTTTGTCTCTGCCTAGGGGCTGAGGGCAGAGGTCTGACACGCATAATAGGGGCAGTCTGACGCTGCTGGGACACTGTGGTATGGGGAAGAAACATCAGCTGGATATCCCTGGGGCATTCTCACCTTCTGTTAACCCTTTCATATAGATACAGACAGACGGCCAGGGACATCAGCATGTCTGGCTGACTCAGTGTCTACCATGCTGGTCTATGTCTAATTCTATGTCTATGTCTGTTCAATCACCACTTCTATGCTAATATATGTCTAGTGGGCTCTCGAGTGGCGCAGTGGTGTAAGGCACTGCATCTCAGTGCAAGGGGCGTCACTACAGTCCCTAGTTCGAATCCAGGCTGTATCACATCCGGCTGTGAATGGGAATCCCATAGGGTGGCGCACAATTGGCTGGGGTAGGCCGTCATTGTAAATAAGAATGTGTTCTTAACTGACTTGCCTAGTTAAATAAAAATTCTATAAATTCTATAAAATTATGATGATAGGACAGTCTAGTCAGTCACTGGTTCTATACAGATGGACTAAACTAGACATAGACTATACAAGTCTACCATGTTCTTCTAACACGAATTAAAGGATGTATGTTCATGGACATCTGGGTCTCAAGGGGTCCGGGTCTGGGTTTGTGTATCAAGGGCTCCGGTTTTGACTTTATCTCTCTTCGGACAAACAGAGTCACAGGTTTTATTGCACATACGGATGAACTAGACTAGACATATATTAGCATATAAGTGGCGAATGAACTAGACATGGACATAGAATTAGACATAGACCAGCATGGTAGACACTTTGTGAGTCAATGAGTCAGCCTAGACATGCGTCCCTGGCCGTCTGTCTGTATCTATATGAAAGGGTTAACAGAAGGTGAGAATGCCCCAGGGATATCCAGCTGATGTTTCTTCCCCACACCACAGTGTCCCAGCAGCGCCAGACTGTCCCTATTATTTGTCTCAGACCTCTGCCCTCAGCCCCTAGACAGAGACAAAGGACCCATCCAGGGCTAGGGGCCAGCCCCTCTCTCTCCCTGCCTGCTGTCCAGCCTCGCTCTATCTGCCTTTCCCTCTGTATCTGTCTTTGTCTGTCTCTCTCTTCCTGCCTGCTAGCTATCCTCCCTCTGTGTCTGGCTTTCTCTCGGTCTCTCCCTTTTTTCATCTCCTTCTCCCAGGTTCTCTCCCTCTCTCCCTAGCTTTCACTCTCCCTGTACATCCCTCCCTGGCTTTCACTCTCCCTCTACATCCCTCCCTGGCTTTCACTCTCCCTGTACATCCCTCCCTGGCTTTCACTCTCCCTCTACATCCCTCCCTGGCTTTCACTCTCCCTCTACATCCCTCCCTGGCTTTCACTCTCCTTCCCAGTCTTCTGTGAGCCCAGTCCCCACTCCCCCTCCTCTCCATTTGAATATCAACAGAGTTGTGTGTTGTTACTCCTCCACCTATCAGGCTCAACGACTTTCAATGACAAACAGGCTATGTCCCAAATTGCACCCTATTCCCTACATAGGACATGACTTTTGACCAGAAAAGTAGTGCACTATATAGGGAATAGTATCCCATTTGGGACGCAATCAGACAGCGCCTGTGGAATGTATTGTTTGGCCTGCGCTGCCTCGTTCTGTAGTGATAAGGTACAGACAGTTTGGCTCCTTTGGAAGGGAGAGGTGAGGAGAGCGGAGGGTAAAGTGGAGTAGGGGAGGATATGAGAGAGGAGGGAAGGAGACTGGACAGAGAAGGGGTGAGTACAGGTGAGAAGAGTGGTAAGGAGAGGAGGTATAGAAGAGAGGAGGGAAGGGGAGAAGAAAGTAGGAGAGGAGAGAGGAGAACGCTCCATAACTGGGGCTTCCAGAGGCCAGCAGACAGAGAAGTAGACGAGCCCCTCACACCTGAAACACACCTGAACATCTACCTGAAATGTACCAATAATAGAATAAACGTTTGTTGTTTTGTGTGGAATTTTATTTATTTATTATTATTTTTCTAATATGCTTCTAGCTGCATTCCACTCTGTCTGCGTGGGGTCTGTAAAGCCTTTTCCTTCTAAGCCATGTAACAGTGGGAACAGAGAGTCCCACAGTCAAGATATGGACCCAGTCAGTCAGTCTGTGTTCTGGGGGGCGAGAGCTGGGGGTGCTGGTTTGACATGCATCCCAAATGGCACCCTATTCCCTATAATGCAATACTTACTACCAGTGCCAATAGGGAATATGGTTCCATTTGGGATACACGCCTAGGCTGGTCTGACTCTGACTGGCATAAGGCTGAGCCAAGTATGTAGTCTGCTCTGCAGGCAGGGAAAGGGAGGGAGAAGGGAATGAGAGAGGGGAATTGCTGAAACCAGGCCAAACATGAGCCAATCCTGGACCAGCTTGTTTGTGTCTGCTTCCCAGGAAACACTGGGGCCAGTGCAAGGGTGCCTGGATTGGGCTCTGTAGTGTGTTTACCTGACCATATTACTAGATAAGTTGCTAGATAAGTTCTTACAAAACAACATTGACTGCAAGCCATGCAAGCAACAAGGGACTGATCTAGATAGCTGTTTTGAATGCATTGAATACCTAATGATAGCTAGCCAGATGAAACACTGGCTGATACAGAGTATCATATGAACACACAGGGTCCATAGCCCATATGTCAGTCTGTTCCACAGACCGATACCCCCATACCAACAACTGTTATTGTGTTGAGTGGACACAATGAAGACTATAATACAGTGATTAGTGTGTGGCCCAAGCATCGCCCTGTGAACTGGTGGGATATGATGAGATATCACTGTATTATTGATGATTATACAGGCCTGCCTGCTGCATTTCTTGGATAGGCTAGGTAGGGCTTCGCTTGGCTGGTTTGTTGGTTCTCTAGCTAGCTAGCTATGTTGTGCTAGCTAGCAAATATGCTAACATTAGCTAGCTAGCTAAACATTTGGCTATGGGCTGGCGCTGGCAGTATGAGATTATGGAAAGTTAATTAAATTGTTTCTTCGTCATCTTTTCAGGTCTTGACATAGATTTTCAAGCAGATTTAAGTCAAAATTGTAACTCAGACACTCAGGAACTTTCGTTGTCTTCTTGGTAAAATACTCCAATGTAGATTTGGCCTTTCATTTTAGGTTATTGTCCTGCTGAAAGGTGAATTAATCAAATCAAATTTAATTTGTCACATACTCATGGTTAGCAGATGTTAATGTGAATGGAGCGAAATGCTTGTTTAAAAAATTAAAATTAAAATCCCAGTGTCTGGTGGAAAGCAGACTGAACCAGGTTTTCCTCTAGGATTTTGCCTGTGCTTAGCTCTATTCAGTAATATTTTTTATCCTGAAAAACTCCCTAGTCCTTAACGATTACAAGCATAACCATAACATGACCCATCCACAACAATGCTTGAAAATATGGAGTGGTAATCAGGAATGTGTTGTATTGGATTTGCCCCAAACATAACACTTTGTATTCAGGACAAAAAGTGAATTGCTTTGCCACATGTTTTGCAGTACTACTTTAGTGCCTTATTGCAAACAGGATGCATGTTTTAGAATATTCTGTACAGGCTTCCTTCTTTTCACTCTATCAATTAGGTAAGTATTGTGGATTAAGTACAACAACATTCCACAGTGTTGTTTATCCATCCTCAGTTTTCTCCTATCACAGCCATTCAACTCTGTTTTAAGTCACCATTGGTCTCGTGGTGAAATCCCTGAACGGCTTCCTTCCTCTCCGGTAACTTAGGAAGGATGCCTGTATCTTTGTAGTGACTGGGTGTATTGATACACCATCCAAAGTGTAATTAAGAACTTCACCATGCTCAAAGGGATATTCAATGTCTGTTAATTATTTTTTTACCCGTCTACCAATAGGTGCCTTTCTTTGCGAGACATTGGAAAACCTGCCTGGTCTTTGTGGTTTCATCTGTGTTGGAAATTCTGTGGGGTACAGAGATGATGTGGTCATTCAAAAATCATGTTAAACACTATTATTGCACACAGAGTGAGTTCATGCAACTTATTATGTGTCTTGTTAAGTGACCTGAATGTATTTAGGCCTGCCATAACACAGGGGTTGAATACTTATTAAGAATTAATTTGTTTAAAAATAAATAAAAGAATTGTACTTTGACATTATGGGGTATTTTTGTAGGCCAGTGACAAAAAAACAATCTAAATTTAGTACAGTTTAAATTCAGGCTGTAGCACAAAAAAAAATGTCAAAAGTCAAGGGGTGGTTTGAATACTTTCTGAAGGCACCACAACTTCCCCCTGATTGAGTGAGTCTCTAATATTCCTTTCATACGAAGATGTTTTTCCGCCAACTTTACCATACTGTCAACTTTTTTCCAAATTTTTGTTGTATCTGAGAGGTATTGTTGGTATCAAAGCCAAAACATTTATTTACGTGCAACGACCTAGTAAAAATGTCAGTCAACTTCTGCCTACGGTTTAGGATGATATGTAGCCGTAAATGCTGAAGAGGCATTGGCACGCGCTATGCTGTTAAACTCTTGATGGTTGCTAGGTAGCCCCAGGTAACCATCCTCCTGCCAGTTCTAAACTTTGCAAGGCATGTCACTTCTCATATCTCTTCGCATAGCCCACCACTAAGCATGCAAAGTTTTCTTAACCACAACTGGATGAATCCATGAAGAATTACTGTGGGAATAAATATCACAGAATGACGAAAATATTTGAATAAAGTAGGCTAATGCAATTGAAGGCATGTAATTAAATTGTTGCATACTGAAACTCCCTAAGTTATCCAATCGTTGTAATAAATTTGAAGGAATAGCCTACCCGCATGTGGTCAACTAGATGATAATTTCAGCATCGTTCTGATTGGGACAGCGGTCGGGAGTAGGCCCATAGGACCCATGTCGTCCAAAAAGTTATATTTTTGAATCATATGTCCATAGAACAGTCTTCCAAGAGTCTTGATGATCATCCAGGCGCTTCCAGGTGCTTTTGGCAAACTTGAGTCAACAAAACTGCATTCCACAGTAAGAATATCTTATCAACGGTCAAGCATGGTGGTGGTAGCTTGATGGTTTAGGAATGCTTTGCTGCATCAGGACCTGGACAACTTGCCTTAATAGAAGGAACCATGATTTCTGCTCTGTATCAGATAATTCTACAGGAGAATGTCAGGTTAGCTCTGTTAGCTGAAGAGCAGCTGGGTCATGCAGCAAGACAATGATCCAAAACACACAATCAAGCCTACATGAAAATAGCTTTTTAAAAAGCATCACATTTGGAGTTTTGGAATGGCCTAGTCAAAGTCCAGACCTAATCCCAATTGAGATGTTGTGGCAGGACTTGAAACGAGCAGTTCTTGCTTGAAAACCCACAAATGTCGCTGAGTTAAAGCAGTTCTGCATGCAAGAGTGGGCCAAAATTCCTCTGCAGCGATGTAAGAGACTGATCAACAACTATAGGAAGCATTTAGTTGCAGTCATTGCAGCTAAAGGTGGCACAACCAGTTATTTAGTGCAAGGAGGCAATTACTTTTCACACAGGGGAATTGGGTGTTGTATAACTGTGTTAATAAAATATGTATCCATTGTTTTGTTCTTCGTTAAATCAGGTTCCCTTTATCTGATATTAGGTTTTGATTGAAGATCTGATAACATTCAGTATCAAAAATATGCAGAAATAGAGAAAATCAGAAAGGGTGCAAGTACCTTTTCACAGTAAGTATCTTCAGTTTGTTAAGTGTCTTCAGTTTATGGTTTCCTGTGTCCCAGTTAGGTCAATGGAGGGCTGAACACATTTAACTGGGCCTGTTTAAAGGTCAGAGGCCACCTAAGTACCTTTACCTCAGCAACTAGACTGGTACAGATGGAATTACATCAGATGGATGAGTTTTACCAGTTTTTGTTTGTAGCTAGCTAGCTCATGTCCTGACTGGCTGTCACCAACCGGCTGTAGATACTGACTCTTTTGTGTTGTCATCTGTAAGGAATACCAGGGAGTTATAGACACTGAATCTGACATTTCTCTGGTCATATACAGTACCAGTCAAACATCTAGTCATTCAAGTGTTTTTCTTTATTTTGACTCTTTTCTACATTGTAGAATAATAGTGAAGACATCAAAACTATTTAAATAACGTATATGCAATCATGTAGTAACCAAAAAAGTGTTAAACAAATCAAAATATATTTTAGATTCTTCAAAGTAGCTACCCTTTCCCTTGAAAGCTTTGCACATTCTTGGCATTCTCTCAACCTGCTTCACCTGGAATGCTTTTCCAAGTCTTGAAGGAATTCTCACATATGCCGAGCACTTGTTGGCTGCTTTTCCTTCATTCTACGGTCCAACTCATCCCAAACCATCTCAATTGGGTTGAGGTCAGGTGATTGTGGAGGCCAGGTCATCTGATGCAGCACTCCATCACTCTCCTTCTTGGTCAAATAGCCCTTACACCGCCTGGTGGTGTGTTGGGTCATTGTAAGGCACATACCAGATAGGATGGCATATCGCTGCAGAATGCTGTGGTAGCCATGCTGGTTAAATGTGCCTTACATTCTAAACACTGACAGTGTCACCAGCAAAGCACCATCACACCTCCTCCTCCATGCTTCACGGTGGAAACCACACATGCGGAGATCATTCGTTCACCTACTCTGCATCTCACAAAGACACGGCAGTTAGAACCAAAAGTCTCAAATTTGGTCTCATCAGAAATGGACAGATTTCCACCGATCTAATGTCCATTGCTTGTGTTTCTTGGCCAAAGCAAGTCTCTTCTTCTTATCGGTGTCCTTTAGTAGTGGTTTCTTTGCAGCAATTCGACCATGAAGGCCTGATTCACGCGGTCTCCTCTGAGCAATTGATGTTGAGATGTGTCTGTTACTTGAACTCTGTGAAGCATTGAGTTGAGCTGCAATTACTGAGTCTGGTAACTAATGAACTTATCCTCTGAAGCAGAGGTCTTCCTTTCCTGTGGCAGTCATCATGAGAGCCAGTTTCATCATGGGGAAAGGGGGATACCTAGTAAGTTGTACAACTGAATGCTTTCAACTGAAATGTGTCTTCCGCATTTAACCCAACCCCTCTGAATCAGATCTGCGTAATAGTTTTTGCGGCTGCGCTTTAAGAAACTTTCAAAGTTTTTTTTACATTTTCCAGATTGACTGACCTTCATGTCTTAAGGTAATGATAGACTGTCGTTTCTCTTTGCTTATTTGAGCTGTTCTTGCCATAATATGGACTTGGTCTTTTACCAAATAGGGCTATCTTCTGTATACCTTGTCACAACACAACTGATTGGCTCAAACGTATTAAGAATGAAAGAAATTCCGCAAATTAACTTTTAACAAGGCACACCTGTTAATTGAATTCTATTCCAGGTGACTACCTGATGAAGCTGGTTGAGAGAATACCAAGAGTGTGCAAAGCTGTCATCAAGGCAAAGGGTGGCTACTTTGTAAAATCTAAAATATATTTGGATTTGTTTTACACTATTTTGGTTACTACATAATTCCATATGTGTTATTTCATAGTTTTGATGTCTTCACTATTATTCTACAATGTAGAAAATAGTAAAAATAAAGAAACACCCTTGAATGAGTAGGTGTGTCCAAACTTTTGACAGGTACTGTATGTTTGTCCAGAGATGGTGTCAAAACCGGAAAGTCTCAAGACCGAGACTAAAGATCAAGACTCCATCTCTGTGGTTGTCCTGTCCATTGATCTTTATCTTAACATTTTCTTCTTCTGTCTTTTCTCTGTCTCTCTACAGAAGTTCCCGGAGCTGAAGTTTAGGTATGTGGAGGAGGACCAGCCGGAAGACTTCTTCATCCCTTACGTGTGGTCCCTGGTTTTCAACTCTGGAGTAGGCCTTAACTGGAGCCCTACAGGCATAGAACTCTTCAGCATGGACTCTGGCTGATTGTGAGAGTTCACGTCTGTCTAGCTATGGGCCAATCCAAACTTCCATTTTAGTCAAATGTTCACTTAGTCATGCATCGATGTAAATGGGAGATGTTACCTTAGTGGAAGTTAAGATTCGCCCGTGTGTGTGTGTGTGTGTGTGTGTGTGTGTGCGCGAACTGCTTTGGAAGTGCCTCTACAGACAGATCCCTGGGTTACTATGGGATGTTAGACAGGAGGACATTGAATATACTGGTCTTCCTTTCTGCTCCTATTTGTTCATATCAGACAAACTTTTCCTCTGTGCTTCCACGTAGCCTGGTTAGTCCAGACTGAACACTGAGCTCACCATTGTGAGTCATAATTCAGTCTGGTACAACCAGGCTAGCTTCCACATGGTTCAGCTCCACAACCAGACCTCAACAGCAGCACTGAATACTAAGGATGGTACTCTTAACAGAGACAGTTTGTTTTCTCCGTTATTGGGAGTTTGGTGCATTTTCTGTCCTCAGTCTTTCTCAGGTTTTCTCTGGTTTTGCCTCACTTCAAATTCACCCTTGGTTCTTTTGGGTTTGCTTAAAACGTTCTCTTTTTTTATGAAGTGAAGTAGTTATGGTTCAAATCAATTTAAAAAATCAGAGTATTCAGAGTATTCAACTGTCAGAGTATTCAGAGCAACATCCTAGGTTGAGGACTGTACAGTTGATAACAGTTAACTATTGGTGATGACCTAGAGGTGTCAATACGATACTTGTCGCTGTAGCCTAGTCCCAGAACTTGTCACATACAGAATCTGGGACCAGGCTTTCTTAAGTCATGTCTTTACCACAGTAATTATTTATTATCAGTAGTTTAGCAAAACAGGGGGTCCTTATTTTCAATGTTATTTTGTGCACAATCATGTTTGTTTGTTTATTTTCTTGTTTTATAGGATTTGTTTTTTTAATTATTGTATTTATGTATGGATTTTGATATTTGCCCCCACCAAAACATAAACGACAATCAACAGCAACAACAGTAGCAAAATGAGATCCTTAATATCCTTGTAAAGGAACATCAGCAAATAATTTTATTCCTGGTAGTTACGTATTTGTCTTAATGTCAATATAGAACAACAACAACTGACAAAGTTGAATTTAGGAAGCATAATTATTAAAAATATAAAAATAACTATATACTGTAGTTATATACTGCCTTGTAAATGTTCCAGGATGCGTCGAAATTGGTACCCTATTCCCTATATAGTGCACTACTATAGTGCACTACTTCTTCCTGAAGTGGTGCACTTGTCCACTACTTCCCACACATTTAAATCCATTGAAGGGAGGTGAACAAGTGCTCACTTTGGGGAAAAAGGAGAGATTATTCGGATGTACCCAAAGATGTATTCTCTCCTTTCATTCAGTAACGAGAGTATTCTCTATAGTGAGTGCGTGAAGTTTGAGAAGCACCTCTTTTTTTCTACTTTTTTAAATCATTTCTTTTTTGTACTTTTACCCCTTTTTCTCCTCAATTTCGTGAAATCCAATTGGTAGGCCAATTGGGGTTGTTATGACCGCCGTTTTCCTCTGAAAAATAAGAAGAATGTTTTAAAACTGGAATCTTGCTGTTTGCGTGTTAAGTAAATTATTCTGGAATGTTAGTTCACTCTGGTAACAACGTACTAAAGTACCATGCTTCATATAATATCCCCTTTCTACTTCAAATGTAATAGTTGTCTTCTATACCTCCAATGTAATCATAAAAACATCTATTGTAAAAAATTCTTGTATGTTTAAAAAGTGATGGGTTGGTATGTACAGATCTAGAGTACATTTGATCTGTATATTACTCTATTACAATGACGACAGAGACACAGACTGTTTTCTATAAGGAGGTGAAATTGAAGCATGAATCCACTTAGGTAGCTGGAGTTAACAATACAATATGATCCTTTGTGTGTTTGTCAACCCTGTTGAACGGAATTTCATGCTTTTTCCTCTTTATTGGAGCAATTTTCATGGCTGAATTAAAATAATACTTTATTTAATTTAATGTAAAGAATAGACCATATGACGGCTACTGACAATGATGTAACATTTCTACTCCATTTCTGGGTTTGGACTGCTCCAAAGCCTGTTACAAAAAGTGTAGAGTCTATCTCCGGTTGCTCTTTTCTGTCTTTTCATTAGCTAACTCTCATGACACACACCTACACACACCCATTCTAGATGCGCCAGATGGCTACGGTCTTGGTAAAGTGCCATGCTAGCTATACTCACCTTGTTGTTTCCTGTAGTAGGGGTCACCTTAGAGGGCTTCCATTACAGGGTGCGTCCCAAATGGCACCCTATTCTCTATATACTGTGCTACTTTTGACCAGGTTTATATGGCTTTTGTCTGAAGTAGTGCACTTTATTGGGAATAGGGTGCCATTTGGGATGTAGACCAAGTGACCACTTCTGGAAGATGTAGTTGAAGCAATAGAGACCTCAACATGGCTCGTATTCATTAGTGCATACCGTAGCAAACCATTATGCAACAAAATGTTTTTTCAATGGAATATTTTGGTCTGTTTTCTTCAATTTGGTGTGTAGCGAATACAACCCTGATCCCTGGATGGCGGCGGTCGTGTCAGCGGCGGTCTCATCGCCAAAACTAAGACCGTCGCCGAAACAGGTGATCTCACTTTGTTCTTTTGAAGCTTTTTCAACTGTGTGTTTTCTATCCCTGTTCACTCCTCTCCCTGTAGGTTTTACAGATGATCCCCGCCCCTTGGCTGCAACCTTTCTAATTTAGTGTACCCTGCGTGCTCAACCCATGTGGAATTCCTAGTCACCGGCAGCGTTTGGAACTGCCAACCTGCGGTCAAGAAGGCTGAGTTCCTACACTTTTTGGCCTAGACAGCGACATGGATTACACCAGAGAACATACTCCAGATGCTTTCTTGTCAGCTGACTCACAGTCCGGGATCATCTGGTCGTTTCGGTGGTGGCACAGGGCTACTCATTTCTCCTAAGTGGAGATGTTCTCTTTTATCCCCCTCACACCTCATCTCCTCATTTGAAATTCATGCTGTCACTGTCACTTGTCCGCACAAGCTTTATATTGTTGTAATCTATCTCCCACCAGGTGCCCTTGGAGAGTTCCTCAATGAGCTTGACACCTTGATAAGCTCATTTCCCGACAATGGCTCACCACTCATCATACTGTGAGACTTCAACCTCCTGATGCCTGACTTAATTTCTTTCCACCTCTTTCTTTCCATTGTTTGTACCCCATGAAGAGTAGCTGCTGCCTTCGTTTTCTCTCTCTCTCCTCCAACCCTACCAACTCAGCTCAGACCCTACCCAGATGGTCATGCCACATCGCAATGTTCGCTCTCTCCCACTACTCTCTACTCTTCTATCATATCATCTCTACCTGCTGCTAAATCCTTCTCTCTCCTGTCTCCTGATTATGCCTATTCGACCCTACTAACCCCCATTTCCGCATCATATGACTCTCTCTTTCTCCTTTCTTCAATGGCTGGCTCAGCCCTCCCCTCTTGCACCGTGGTTGAGTGACTCACTGTGAGCTCATAGAATAAGGCTGCGGGCAGCTGAGTGGAAATGGAGGAAAGCTAAACTTCTGGAGGACCTATCATCCTTCCATTCCATCCTCTCTACCTTCTCTTCCTCTGTATCCGCTTCTAAAGTCGCTTACTATGGCTTTAAATGTCAAGCTCCTGTCTCAAACCCTTGGAAACTTTTTTTTCACCTTCTCCTCCCTCCTTAATCCTCCACCTCCTCCCCCGGCCTGTCTGCGGATTACTTTGTCAACCACTTTGAAAAGAAGGTTGACGATATCCGCTCCTCATTCACTGAGCCTATTGAATCCACTGGTCCCACTCTCACATAACTACCCTACACCTCTTTCTCCCCTCTGTCTCTTCAGATGAAATCCTGCGACTAGTAATATCCAGCCGTCCGACAACTTGCCCACTCGACTCCATCCCCTCCTCCCTTCTTCAGACCATCTCTGGAGACCTCCCATTCCATTCTTCACTTCCCTCATCAAATCAAATCAAATCAAATTTATTTATATAGCCCTTCGTACATCAGCTGATACCTCAAAGTGCTGTACAGAAACCCAGCCTAAAACCCCAAACAGCAAGCAATGCAGGTGTAGAAGCACGGTGGCTAGGAAAAACTCCCTAGAAAGGCCAATACCTAGGAAGAAACCTAGAGAGGAACCAGGCTATGTGGGGTGGCCAGTCCTCTTCTGGCTGTGCCGGGTGGAGATTATAACAGAACATGGCCAAGATGTTCAAATGTTCATAAATGACCAGCATGGTCGAATAATAATAAGGCAGAACAGTTGAAACTGGAGCAGCAGCACAGTCAGGTGGAAATTGAAACTGGAGCAGCAGCATGGCCAGGTGGACTGGGGACAGCAAGGAGTCATCATGTCAGGTAGTCCTGGGGCATGATAACTTAAAGTTTCATGACAACTTCTTGGCGTTGTTGCGTGGAAAACCCCTGTGGAAAAGGGTGAAAGAACGACTGTATTGTAATATAAGCCATTTGAGTTGGGGCATCAACTCATCCCTGACCACTGGCTGAGCCCCTCTGACTTCTAAATGCCCAGAGTCGCTCCCCTCCTTAAGCAACCAACACTCAACCCCTCTGACTTCAAAAACTACAGACCATTATCCCTTCTTTATTTTCTTTACAAAACACTTGAGCGTACTGTCTATGACCAACTCCCTTGTTATCTCTTTCAGAACGATCTTCTTTACCATAACCAGTCAAGCTACAAGACGGGTCACTCAACTGAGCCTGCTCTCCTCAGTGTCACAGAGGCTTTCCACTCTGCCAAAGCTGACTCTCTCCTCTGTTCTCATCCTCCTAGATCTAGCCGCTGCCTTCAACACTGTGAACCATCACATCCTCCTTTTCCACCCTCTCAGGGCTAGGCATCTCAGGCTCCTTACACGCTTGGATTGCATCCTACCTGGCAGGTCGCTTCTACCAGGTGACGTGGAAAGGATCTGAGTCTGTACCACATGCTCTCACTACTGGTGTCCCCCAGTGCTCGGTTCTAGGCCCTCTTTTCTCTATATACCAAGTCACTCGGCTCCATCATATCCTCACGTTTTCTCTACTGTCATTGTTATGCGGATGCCACATTTACAGGATTAACTTGCTATTGTTTTTTTGTTCTTTTTTTGTATTTTACCCCCTAATCTCCCCAATTTTGTGATATCCTATTGCGATCCAATTACGATCTTGTCTCATTGCTGCAACTCCCCAACGGACTCGGGAGAGGCGAAGGTCGAATCATGCGTCCTCCGAAACATGACCCGCATAACCGTGCTTCTTAACACCCTCCCTCTTAACCCAGAAGCCAGCCGCACCAATGTGTCGGAGGAAACACCGCTCAACTGACGACCGAGGTCAGCCTGCAGGCGCCCGACCCACCACAAGGAGTCGCTAGAGCGCGATGAGCCAAGTAAAGCCCCCCCGGCCAAGCCCTCCCCTAACCCGGACAATCTCACTTACATGCAAAGTAGTGTTAGAACATTTGTTCTCTCAGGCTAGTGGAAAAAAGGTTTGCAACATTTGAGCAAAGCAATAAATCCCTCCTCTTTGCACGTCGATATACAATGTTGTCAGCAGCAGCACTACTGTCAACTAAGGCACCTTAAAATTTAAGCAGTCCCTGCCTACTTAAAAGGTATGTATGCCGTCATTATGTTGGTGTGAACAAGACTTCCAGACCGCAGAGCTAACAACCTGCCTCTCCTTTCCCTCAGGTTAGAATTAGCTACAGTTTTATTCCTCATAATCTGACAGTTTGTCATACTGCTGTTATCAAAGGGAATTTTCCCAACTTCAAATCAAAGTGGTGAGTTAAATAGCCTACCATTTTTTTGCCAAATCCATGCAGTGTTTAAAAAAAAAAAATCACATTGGCTAATGGCTTTTACATGCATGTAGCCCTCAGCTTGACTTTCTCTCTGTGGAGAGAAATTACGGTGCTTTTTTACAACATGCTTTAATGTCGTATAATGCCATAAAACTGTGGTTCAGAGTTCAATTCTTTGTCATAAATCCTTTGGAGCCTTAACAACTACTCTCTGCTAGCCTCTAGATTAACCTTTTCTCTCTCTCGCTCTCTCCCTCTTTCTCAAACAGTAAGATTTAAGTCTAAAAGGTTAGTCATGCCCGTCCTTCCAATGACCCCATGCTGTAAGTCTGTTATGTTTGTTCCACAATATACAGGGTGTGTCTGAAATACCACACTATTCACTATGCCACCCCGTTTGGGGACTGTTCAAATGTTGTGTAGTATATGGCCGATTCTACCTAAGTGGTGCAAATTACAGTCCCACCACCCAAAAATGTTTGTTTTTTTAAACTGTCAAGTCTCCAAACTTAGAACATATATTTAAATAATGTTATGTAAATAAAATATTGAATCATTTCAATAATTATAATTTCAAATAAGAAATTATACTTTTGTTACATTGTTTGCTAGCTCAGCTGGTTAGCTAGCTCTATCTCATTGATCACCAAATGTTGCTAACGCTAAATAGCTAGCCACTTAATATAACTTGTTTTCTCAATGTATGTTAGCTAGCTAGCTAAGTTAGCAATGTTATGAATACAACTTTACATGCATGTCGACATCAGGATATAATCTGAGCACACTAGTTAGCTCCAAAAGTCGTTATAAACTTCTTTGGGATTGGTGTCCCTTCCACGGGACGGTTAAGCTAACGTAGGCTAATGCAATTAGCATGAAGTTGTAAGTAACAAGAACATTTCCCAGGACATAGACATATCTGATATTGGCAGAAAGCTGAAATTCGTGTTAATCTAACTGCACTGTCCAATTTACAGTAGCTATTACAGTGAAAGAATATCATGCTATTGTTTGAGGAGAGTGCACAATTTTGAACATGAAAAGTTATTAATAAAAAAATTAGGCACATTTGAGCAGTCTTGAAACAATATTTTGAACAGAAATACAATGGTTCTTTTGATCAGTCTAAAACTTTACACATAAACTGATTCCATCTAGTGGCCTAAATCTGAATATCACCTGGGCTGGAATAATACATTATGGCCTTTCTCTTGCATTTCAAAGATGATGGTACAAAAAAACACAAAATAACAGTTGGTGTGTTTCCTTTCTAGTGGTTCCAAGAATATGCATATCCTTGCTTCAGGGCCTGAGCTACAGGCAGTTAGATTTGGGTATGTCATTTTAGGTGAAAATTTTAAAATGGGATAAATCCATAAACAAATCACAATATATTTTATAATTGAGATTCTTTGCCTTGATGCAAGCTTTGCACACTCTTGGCATTCTCTCAACCAGTTTCCTGAGGTAGTCACCTGGAATGCATTTCAATTAACAGGTCTGCCTAATTTGTGGAATTTCCTTCCTTCTTAATGTGTTTGAGCCAATCAGTTGTGTTGTGACAAGGTAAGGGTGGTAAAAAACCAAGTCCATATTATCGCAAGAACAGCTCAAATAAGCAAAGAGAAACGACAGTCCATCATTACTTTAAGACATGAAAGTCTGTCAATCTGGAAGATTTCAAGACCTTTGAAAGTTTCTTCAAGTGCAGTCGCAAAAACCATCAAGCTCTATGATTAAACTGGCTCTCATGAGGACCGCCACAGGAAATTAAAATCCAGAGTTACCTCTGCTGGGGAGGATCATTAGATTTACCAGCCTCAGATTGCAGCCCGAATACTGGGCTGCAATCTGACTAGGTATCCCGCTTTCCCCATGATGAATCTGGCTCTCATGATGACCGCCACAGGAAAGGAAGACCTCTGCTTCAGAGGATAAGTTCATTAGTTACCAGACTCAGAAATTGCAGCTCAAATCAATGCTTCACAGAGTTCAAGTAACAGACACATCTCAACATCAATTGCTCAGAGGAGACCGCGTGAATCAAGCCTTCATGGTCGATTTGCTGCAAAGAAACCACAACTAAAGGACACCGAAACACAAGCAATGGACATTAGATCGGTGGAAATCTGTCCTTTGGTCTGATGAGTCCAAATTTGAGATTTTTTGTTCCGTGTCATTGTGAGATGCAGAGTAGGTGAACGGATGAGCTCCACATGTGTGGTTTCCACCGTGAAGCATGGAGGAGGAGGTGTGATGGTGTGGGGGTGCTTTTCTGGTAACACTGTCAGTGTTTAGAATGTAAGGCACACTTAACCAGCATGGCTACCACAGCATTCTGCAGCGATATGCCATCCTATCTGGTTTGCGCTTAATGGGACTATCATTTGTTTGACAACAGGACAATGACTCAACACACCACCAGGCGGTGTAAGGGCTATTTGACCAAGAAGGAGAATGATGGAGTGCTGCATCAGATGACCTGGCCTCCACAATCACCTGACCTCCACCCAATTGACATGATTTCGGATGAGTTGACCGTAGAATGAAGGAAAAGCAGCCAAAAAGTGCTCAGCATATGTGGAAACTCCAAGACTGTTGGAAAAGCATTCCAGGTGAAGCAGGTTGAGAGAATGCCAAGAGTATGCACATTTTCATCAAGGTTAAGGGTAGCTACTGTGAAGAATCTCAAATCAAAAATAGTTTTGAATTGTTTAACAGTTTCTTGGTTACTACGTGATTCCATGTGTGTTATTTAATAGTTTTGATGTCTTCAGTATTATTCTACAATGTAGAAAATAGTAAAAATAAAGAAAAACCCTTGAATGAGTAGGTGTTTCCAAACTTTTGACTGATACTGTATGTTTGTAAATGTACCATTAAAATAAGTGGTATATATAAGTTGGTCAATCGTCATGTATTTTTAATGTGTCACAACCAAACATGTAATATCACAGGGATTGACTGTGTTTGCAATGGCGGCAATGACTCCAACTTCGCGGACTCCAGCAGCAGTTTCATTGTCAAGTTCGGCTCCTTTCTCTCTCTCTGAATCTGACAGGGAGGTCTGCCTGCTGTGGGAGGTCTGGACACATCACCGGGAGCAGCGGGCGCACGCTATCCTGCTTCTCGTGGACCCATGAAAGGTTCAACAAAATGTGTGAGGGGTAGGAATGGGCAGATTTCAATGATGAGAAATGTCTTACTCCCCGGAGCAAAAACTTTGCGATCCAGGAGCACGAGTACAGGACATCAATAAGATGCTCCCAAACATTTTAAACCAGCATCAGGAAATTGAGTCTATCATAGTTCATGTGGGATACAAAGACATTATGAAGGGCAGCTCAGAACAGCTGAAGATATCTTTCCATATCTTCAATCTAAGCCTACTAGAAAGTGTGTGCCCTCAGGCGTAGAGGGAAGTAAAAGTAATTCTGCTACCCAAGAATAATAGTCCCCTTTACTGGTTCAAATAGCCGACCAATCAGCCTGTTACCAACCCTAAGTAAACCTTTGTAAAAAATGGTGTTTGACCAGATACAATGCTATTTTACTGTAAACATATGGACAACAGACTTTCAACACACTTATAGGGAATGACATTCAACAAGCATAGCACTTACACAAATTACTGATGATTGGCTGAGAGAAATTGATGATAAAAATATTTTGGGGGCGGTTTTATTTGACTTCTCTGTTTTGTCCGAGTTTAAAAGTAGAAAGTTTGCAGCCATCCACTTCCTTATGTCTGAAACACAGGCTTCTAGCGAGGGCAATTTTGGGGCTTCACCATGTTTCATTGAAATGTACAGCTGTGTGTCATCCGCATAGCAGTGAAAGATAACATTATGTTTTCGAATGACATCCCCAAGAGGTAAAATATATAGTGAAAACAATAGTGGTCCTAAAACAGAACCTTGAGGAACACCGAAATATACAGTTGATTTGTCAGAGGACAAACCATTCACAGAGACAAACTGATATCTTTCCGACAGATAAGATCTAAACCAGGCCAGAACTTGTCCGTGTAGACCAATTTGGGTTTCCAATCTCTGCAGAAGAATGTGGTGATCGATGGTATCAAAAGCAGCACTAAGGTCTAGGAGCACGAGGACAGATGCAGAGCCTCGGTCTGACGCCATTAAAAGGTAATTTACCACCTCCACAAGTGCAGTCTCAGTGCTATGTTGGGGTCTAAAACCAGACTGAAGCATTTCGTATACATTGTTTGTCTTCAGGAAGGCAGTGAGTTGCTGTGCAACTGCTTTTTCAAAAATAATTGAGAGGAATGGAAGATTCGATATAGGCCGATTCGTTTTTTTATATTTTCTGGGTCAAGGTTTGGCTTTTTCAAGAGAGGCTTTATTACTGCCACTTTTAGTGAGTTTGGTACACATCCGGTGGATAGAGAGCCGTTTATTATGTTCAACATAGGAGGGCCAAGCACAGTCCAGTATGCAGCTTGAGGGTTTAGAGGCGATGATTATTTTCGGCATTGTGTCAAGAGATATAGTACTAAAACACTTGAGTTACTAAAACACTTGAGTGTCTCCCTTGATCCTAGGTCCTGGCAGAGTTGTGCAGACTCAGGACAACTGAGCTTTGGAGGAATACGCAGTTTTAAAGAGCAGTCCGTAATTTGCTTTCTAATGATCATGATCTTTTCCTCAAAGAAGTTCATGAATTCATTACTGCTGAAGTGAAAGCCATCCTCTCTTGGGGAATGGTGCTTTTTAGTTAGCTTTGCGACAGTATCAAAAATACATGTTGGATTGTTCTTATTTTCCCCAATTTAGTTGGAAAAATAGGATGATCGAGCAGCAGTGAGGGCTCTTCGATACTACACGGTACTGTCTTTCCAAGCTTATCGGAAGACTTCCAGTTTGGTGTGGCGCCATTTCCGTTCTAATTTTCTGGAAGCTTGCTTCAGAGCTCGGGTTTTTTCTGTGTACCAGGGAGCTAGTTTCTTATGACAAATGTTTAGTTTTTAGGGGTGCAACTGCATCTAGGGCATCGTGCAAGGTTAAATTGAGTTCCTCAGTTAGGTGGTTAACTGATTTTTGTCCTCTGACGTCCTTGGGTAGGCAGAGGGAGTCTGGAAGGGCATCAAAGCATCTTTGGATTATCTGGGAATTTATAGCATGACGTTTGATGCTCCTTGGTTGGGGTCTGAGCAGATTATTTGTTGCGATTGCAAACATAATAAAATTGTGGTCCGATAGTCCAGGTTTATGAGGAAAAACATTAAGATTCACAACATTTATTCCATGGGACAAAACTAGGTCCAGAGTATGACTGTGGCAGTGAGTAGGACCAGAGACATGTTGGACAAAACACACTGAGTCGATGATGGCTCCGAAAGCCTTTTGGAGTGGGTCTGTGGACTATTCAAGTCACCAAAAATTTGAATATTATCTGCTATGACTACAAGGTCCGATAGGAATTCAGGAAACTCAGTGAGGAACGCTGTATATGGCCCAGGAGGCCTGTAAACAGTAGTTATAAAAAGTGATTGAGCAGGCTGCATAGATTTCATGACTAGAAGCTCAAAAGACGAAACGTCAGGTTTTTTTTTTGTAAATTGAAATTTGCAATCGTAAGTGTTAGCAACACCTCCGCCTTTGCGGGATGCACAGTCACTAGTGTAACCAGGAGGTGAGGCCTCATTTAAACACAGTAAATTCATCAGGCTTAAGCCATGTTTCAGTCAGGCCAAGCACATCAAGATTATGATCAGTGATTAGTTCATTGACTATAACTGCCTTGGAAGTGAGGGAGCCATGAGAAAGTTGTCCGGCTGCGGGGACCGTGTGAGGGGATTTCTACTAACGCAACTATCTGTACTTACTGGTGGCACAGACGCTGTTTCATCTTTTCCTACACTTAAATGACCCTTGCCTAATGATTGCGTCTGAAGCTGGGCTTGCAGCACAGCTATCCTCACCGCAAGGCGATCGTTCTCCTGTATATTATGAGTACAGCGAATTAGAAGGCATCATGTTAATGTTACTACTTAGCTTTGGCTGGTGGAGGTCCTGAGGAACCATGTCCAGATAAAGCGTCCGGAGTGAAAAAGTTGAATGAAAAAAAGTTGAGTGAGGGAAAAACTAAAAATATAAATGGCAATTAAAAAGTAAAAACCGTAAAGTTGCCAGGTAGCAAAGACAAATCTGACTAGCAAAATTCTTGTTTGAGAAATTGCTCTTTGCTAAGAAGCATTTTTTTTCTTCTTCTTTTAGACCATTTATTTAAAACAATCACATTGTTGCCAAGAAATGATGTGATATTGAGATAAAAATGGCTACATTGGACTTTTAAATGGTGGAAGCCTTCGATGTCTAGACTAAAACGAGTTATATCCATTGAGAGTTCTCAATGTATCTCTATGATTGACACTTGACACCGAAACAAATAAAGATAGGTAAAGTGATAATTTAACAACATAATGAATTAAATGCATAAGTAATCCAATCAATCAACAAGTTTCAGATTTCACAGAGGAACAATATAGATTATATTTTTCTAAATTACATTTAAAGGTCCAGTGCAGTCAAACTATGTTTTACTGTGTTTCATATCATATTCTACAACAGCTGATGAAACTAGCATTGTAAATGACCAATTTAGGGAATAGGGTGTCATTCCTGATGCAGCCACTGATAAATCAAGATGAACTTTGACCACTAAAAGGGCATTATCATATGAGGTGGTCAGTCAGGATGAACCCACCTCCTGCTGTGACCTCATAAAGACAGACATGCTGGGTATTGACTGTAGCAGATCACTCACAGACAAACAGTGCAAGTGTTGGCTATTGATAAGCCTATGACTGGTTTCTCTCTCAGATAAGATGGTTGATGGTCAATACATTTTACATGTAGATAAACCTAATGTAACGCAAATAAACTTTATGAATGTAAAGCACGTTTTTTATGATGTTTTTTATTATGAGAGAAAAGTAAGTTTCATGCCTTATGGAACAGTTAGCCTATACAGAATTACTAACCAAATGCAGTCTTGTGATTTGAGGAATTCCCCTGTGCTTGTTATATGCATGCAATTTTTCCCTTTTCACTGCTCTTTGTAAATAACTGTGAAATGGCTAGATGTTGTTGCTGTATGCTATGTCCATTGCATCCCTTCTCGTAGTGCATAGTAGAATTTTTATTTATTTTTAAATAACAAAGTGGTAGTCGAATGTGCTTGAACATGCAACTTTGTACCCTTGGTTTCCACTCGGGAATGCAGTAACTAATTGTGGTATTTCATTATTTTTTATAATTTGTTTGCAGTTTGGTCCTATCTGCTCTGAGATCAGAATAATACAAATCTTTATTTTCTCCATTTTATTATTGCTCTTATCTGTGCAGTTGCTGGGTTAACATGAGCATATGTCACCATGCATGTAGCCTACATCAATCATCACATGCGCGTGATTGCTCCAGGGGAATAAATCTTGTTTAATTGCTTATACATGAAACCAGTCCTGTGTGTCAATAAATGACATTACTAAAGATTATCTAGAATGTTCATGGCTTAAATACATGATGGCCTATTTCCACTAAGGCTGTTGTAGATAATAATGTAACAGTTAAATAAAGTTAATGGTTATCTTCTGTATTTCTAACTGGGTTTTGTTTTTTGGAAATGTAGAATATTTGCTTTTGTATGAATAGAAGGCAGGCAGATTGGCAGAATAATCTATTTATGAGCAGACAGGATAGGATAATGTTGGGTAAGAGCCCCGAACATTGCCCAATTACTGACACAAAAAATCATTTTTCCAACCCCCAAAGTTCAAATATATTTTGATTTGTTTAACTCTTTTTTTGGTTACTACATGATTCCATATGTGTTGTTTCATAGTTTTGATGTCTTCACTATTATTCTACAATGTAGAAAACAGTCAAACATAAAGAAAACACACTTTCCAGGGTCTCATTTATTTATACTATTGAGTTGCGCAGCAGTCTAAGACACTGCATCGCAGTGCTAGAGGTGTCACTACAGACTCTGGTTCGATTCCAGGCTGTATCACAACCGGCCGTGATTGGGAGTC
Source organism: Oncorhynchus kisutch (assembly GCF_002021735.2). NCBI lineage: Eukaryota > Metazoa > Chordata > Actinopteri > Salmoniformes > Salmonidae > Oncorhynchus > Oncorhynchus kisutch. The sequence goes on from NC_034196.2 coordinate 6,386,936, forward strand.
CCATAGGGTGGCGCACAATTGGCCCAGCTTCGTTCGGGTTAGGGGTTGGCCGGGGTAGGTCATCATTGTAAATACGAATTTGTTCTTAACTGACTTGCCTAGTTAAATAAAGGTTAAATAAAAATAAAAAGTAACCAAAAGTGTTAAACAAATCAAAATAGATTTTATATTTGAGATTCTTCAAGGTAGACAACCTTTGCCTTGATGACAGCTTTGCACACTAATTATTATCTCAACCAGCTTCATGAGGTAGTCACCTGGAATGTATTTCAATTAACAGGTGTGCCTTGGTGGAATTTCTTTCCTTAATGCGTTTGAGCTAATCAGTTGTGTCGTAACAAGGTAGGAGTGATATACAGAAGATAGCCTTATTTGGTAAAAGACCAAGTTCATATCATGGCAAGAACAGCTCAAATAAGCAAAGAGGAACGACAGTCCATCATTACTTCAAGACATGAAGGTCAGTCGCAAAAACCATCAAGCGCTATGATGAAACTGGCTCTCGTGAGTAGATCTACAGAAAAAATTATGTATGTATGCATTGTATGTATGTATGTGTGTATGCATTTAGAATACATACATGCATACAGTTGATGTCGGAAATTCACATACACCTTAGCCAAATACATTTAAACTCAGGTTTTCATCATTTCTGACCTTTTAATCCTAGTAAATATGTCTTAGTTCAGTTAGGATCACCACTTTATTTTAAGAATGTGAAATGTCAGAGTAATAGTAGAGAGAATGATTTATTTCAGCTTTTATTTCTTTCATCACATTCCCAGTGGGTCAGAGTTTACATACACTCAATTAGTATTTAGTAGCATTGCCTTTAAATTGTTTAACTTGGGTCAAACGGTAGCCTTCCACAAGCTTTCCACAGTAAGTTGGGTGAATTCTGACAGAGCTGGTGTAACTGAGTCAGGTTTGTAGGCCTCCTGGCTCGCACACTCTTTTTCAGTTCTGCCCACAAATGTTCTATAGGTTTGAGGTCAGTGCTTTGTGATGGCCACTCCAACACCTTGACTTTGTTGTCCTTAAGCCATTTTGCCACAACTTTTGAAGTATGCTTGGTGTCATTGTCTATTTGGAAGACCCATTTGCGACCAAGCTTCACTCTTACTGATGTCTTGAGATGTTGCTTCATTTTCTTACCTCATGAAGCCATCTATTTTGTGAAGTGCACCAGTCCCTCCTGCAGCAAAGCCCCCCCACAACATGATGCTGCCACCCCCGTGCTTCATGGTTGGGATGGTGTTCTTCGGCTTGCAAGTCCCCCCCCCCCCCATTTTTCCTCCTAACATAACGATGGTCATTATGGCCAAACAGTTCTATTTTTGTTTAATCAGACCAGAGGACATTTCTCCAAATAGTGTGATCTTTGTCCCCCATGTGCCGTTGCAAACCATAGTCTGGCTTTTTTATGGTGGTTTTGGAGCAGTGGCTTCTTCCTTGCTGGGCGGCCTTTCAGGTTATGTCGATATAGGACTCATTTTACTGTGGATATAGATACTTCTGTGCCTGTTTCCTCCAGCATCTTCACAAGGTCCTTTGCTGTTGTTCTGGGATTGATTTTCACTTTTCGCACCAAAGTACATTCATCTCTAGGAGACAGAATGCGTCTCCTTCCTGAGCGGTATGATGGGTGCGTGGTCCCATGGTGTTTTACCTGTGTACTATTGTTTGTACAGATGAACCTTCAGGCATTTGGAAATGGCTCCCAAGGATGAACCAGACATGTGGAGGTCTAGCATTTATTTGGCTGATTTCTTTAGATTTTCCCATGATGTCAAGCAAAGAGGCACTGAGTTTGAAGGTAGGACTTGAAATACATCCACAGGTACACCTCCAATTGACTCAAATGATGTCAATTAGCCTATCAGAAGCTTCTATAGCCGTGACATAATTTTCTGGAATTTTCCAAGCTGTTTAAAGGCACAGTCAACTTAGTGTATGTAAACTTATGACCCACTGGAATTGTGATGCAGTGAATTATAAGTGAAATAATCTGTCTGTCTAAACCATCTTTGGAAAAATGCCTTGTCATGCACAAAGTAGGTGTCCTAACCGACTTGCCAAACTATAGTTTGTTAACAAGAAATGTGGGAGTGGTTGAAAAGCGAGTTTAATTGACTCCAACCTAAGTGTATGTAAACTTCCGACTTCAACTGTATATACACACACACACACACACACACACACACACTGAGTGTACAAAACATTAAGATTACCTTTCCAATATTGGGTTACGTACCCTTTCTGCTCGGGGGGCTAGTTACCCTGCATCATTTTCTTTTGCCAATTCGAAATAAAAAATGTATTGATAAAAATAATTCCTGTAAACTGGGTGAATCCACTTTTATTACACAGAGCCAGGGAGAAAAACTGGATTCTACAAACTCTATGTTCTGAACTGCGGTTGTTTTTGGTGTAGATTACTTCCAGACTACCTTAAAAATGTTGCGTGCTGCTGCTGTAGGGTTGAGTTTAAACTGATGTGCGGCGCCAGTGGGGAATCGGTGGAACAATGAGTCTGAGCCATTGACTGTTGGTGCCTGCCATCCTGAATAGAACACACATATCCCATCATCATTACCATCATCCACCCCATCCCAGTGCCCTGCAGCGACACTCACTGCCTTGCCTGACTGGCACCCACATTAACATAGTAGGCTACTGCTGCCTGCCTGCGTCTCCTCCCCTTATGTCTAGCACACAATTAGGCTACAGCAGACAGTATTCTTCAATTTACTCACACCGACCGACACAGAGACAGACCTGTCTCTACAGCCAACAAGTCAGTTAAAGGGGACATATGTTGTCATTCCTTTTGGTAGAGGTTTGTAGACTTTGGGGAGGGAAGATAGTCTTCTGTCTCCTTTCCACACCCAAGTATAGATAAATAAGAGTTGCATTCTCTTTATTCTGTCATTTGGATGATGTTTTACAATTAAGCTTCGGTCTCTCTTCTAAATAATTTTAGCTACATTGAATCAGATGGTAGGATCCCTATTAGTCTATACTATCAGGCTGAATGTATCAACAGGAAATGTTACACATTTTCCCAGCACAAGAAAGATATAAACTATAGGCTAGGCCCCATAGTTAGGTTTCCGGTCCCATTAGGCTACTGTAGGCTATTTCAAATGGTGATGCACCAGTCCAGACGATTAGCCTATGTTAATCAAAATTATATTGGTCTCACACATATTTAGCAGATGTTATTGCGGGTGAAGTGAAATGCTTATAGGTTCCAATTTAAAATTTGATCTGATAATGTAGATGTGAAAGTAGCCTACTCAGGCAAACTGAGATTAGCAAACTACTACTGTAGGCGTATAATCTGTTGATTGGCAACAGTCGCCAGTCTCTGACAATGATAGACAGGGTAGACAACCCAAGTGTGGGATATTATCAAAGAAAAAATACAACAAAACGTTTTGTACAATAACAGTGAACTTGTCCATGATGAGTAGCCAAATGTGTAATAGATAAGTAGGTAACCTATGTCAGATGTATTTCACAGGGAAATAACTGTCACCAGAGGGAGGCAGTAGTTCGTTGAGACCATTCAGGGGAAAAAGGTTGAGACCGTGCAACTAGGTTACCCACCATTAAAGGGAAACATAATAATAATAGCCTAATAACAATAACAACAATATGGCTGTATTCTAATTGTTGTTATTATAATACCAACAATATGATTGTGTTATGATCAATGTCAATCATAGTTAGCCTATTTATATTTATGCCCACTGCATTAATGTGATCACATGGCGCAAAGTAAATAAAAGTTTAAACAAATCATAATGTTTGGTCAATTATTACCCTGAGGCAACCCTTATCTCTCTTTCAGAGAGGGAGAGAGAGTGTGTGTTTCATTTATATAGTAAAATAGCCATTCTAGCTCCATACCCCCCCCCACCACCACGTGATATTTTCGCCTTGTTTTTATATTTTGTTACTTTGTAACTTCTGGATATTGAAACTTTTCCTCACCCAACGAATTCTCTGTATGTAAGCTACTTGATCTCTTGTTTGCGCAAGACAATCATTTTTTTAAAGCGACAGGGTGTCTAGACAACCACGTGACGGGGCGCGCCAATGCGCACCGGAGGACACAGCTAAGAGCACAGAGAGTCAGAGAAAGAGAGAGCGAGTGAGAGAAGGCAAGGGCACTTGAGCTATCCGAGTCATTCGCAGACCTTTTCTGACGATCGCATCACTTCTTTGTCAAACTCCACTCGCTTTATTCCTCCGACTACAGAAATTAATTCCGAAAAGTGGCTGGATTAATTTACCAAGGGATATTTAGAAGATATAGGCTGTAGGTAATTATTGTAATAAAGACTCTGTTCAGTATTCAATCGGAAACGCAACTACCTCTACTACTCGGGGTAGATTTCTGTCTGGCACCTCAGCGGCTCCAGTTTTGGATTTGCTCATTCGCTTTGGATCTGTTTTTGGAGGATTCTTTCCTTCTCTCGTAACGTCTAAATCTATATTGGAAGATCACATCATGTGCAGACGGTTATGATATTTAGAAGATAGGGGATTAAAAAAAAACATAGACACCGGCCTTTGTTAAAGCCTTTTTGCTCTCGGATCAAGGGTTGTGTGGATTATTTTTTTTCTAAAGAAAACGGGCGAGCTTCGTTTTTTTTCTCATGGATATAATACTTCTAGTATTTTACCAGGATATTTAGCCTACTGGCTCAGAATACCACAAAAAAAAAATCCTACTCATAACCATACGCGCAAAGTAATGTTACAATGTTTTTCATTATACATAGCACACTGATGGAATGGAACGAATGTAGCATTTAATGTTCACAGTAGCCTAGCTCTACATTGTAACAATTTCTCTATGCTGCTATTTTGTATTCTAGATGCTCAGCGTTCCTACATTGACATTAAGATTTATGTTTCGATATAGCTGTGTATTAGCAGTAGGCCTATTATAGTGTTATAATACCGTTAAGGTGATGGTTAATTTCTCTTTACAGAGAAGGTTACTATCACGGCAGGAGACTTGACATTTTTTTTTTTGTGGGGTTTAGTTTTGAGAAAATTAGACTGGCGTATGCTACAGATTTTCTTTGCTTCTCCACCTCCCAGTTTCTCCATAATAATATCTCAGGCTGCTTGTCGTTGCCTGGACTCGGATCCCGGAATCTTCATGATTTGCGGACATCATGCTCGTTTTTTAGCCGGGAAACCCTCTTTTCGTCCCGCATGTTTAGGACCAAACGAACGGGGCTCGTCCGGCGACTCTGGAGGAGCCGTGCGCCCGTCGAGGGCGACGGGGAGGCGGATACACGAACGCATGGATCCGGGGGTTGCTGTATGGGTAAATCGACGAAAGTTGCCGGGAAAACTAGCGCCGGAACGGAGGCTGAATTGAAAGCCCTGACCCACTCGATACTGAAAAAAATCAAAGAGAAACAATTAGAGGGGCTCTTGCAAGCGGTGGAGTCAAAGGGGGGTGCACGGAGCCCCTGCCTGCTCCTACCCAGCAAAGTGGACACCAAACTGGGTCAGCAGTCTTATTCCCTCCCCTTGCTGCTCTACAAAGTGTTTCGGTGGTCGGACCTCAGGCATTGCTCGGAATTAAAAAGGCTACCTTGCTGTGAATCCTATGGGAAAATTAACCCAGAACTCGTTTGCTGCAATCCTCACCACATGAGCAGGCTTTGTGAACTCGGTAAGTTAACATACACGGACCGTTAAAGCTGCTGTTTTAAAAAAAAAAAAATAATAATAACATGAAGGGGGAAAAAAACATCAGTTATTGCTAATTATATGCATGGTCTATCTGTTTCACTATTATATATTATATGTGGGTAAATTGATTGGCATGTCACTTTGCCAGACATGTTGACACAATTTACCGGTGGTGTCTATTGCAATAGCATAGGTCAGACTTGGTTGGTGTGACGTTAGAACAGTTTTATCAGCATCATCATGTCATGACCATATGGCAGAAGTCCCCTCATTTTATTATTTATCTATCTGGGATATAATACAAATCTAGATTTGCTTTGAATGACTCCTCGCAAGTAATGCAGAGATTACAAAGGTCAATGGAATTGTAATTACATTATGTCCAGTATATTATATTATGTCATCTCTTTATTGGTTTGGCAAAGCTTGGCCAAGTTATTGTTTTTAATTGTATTTATATATTTGTTTTTGCTTTTAAAATCTACGTGGAAACGCGTATAAAGAATTTTAAAAGGCCTATATGTTTATATTATGTTTATTATACCGAATGCAAGGCCTACTACACATGTTAAATGTGGTTTCCCAAGTTTTGTCTCATAAAAAAAATCTAGTTGATTGTACTTTAATGTTACTAGTACTTCTGACATGAAAACAACAGGCCTATAATATAACACACGAGACCTACACAAAGTTGAACTATTTTAAATGACCTTTCACGTAGGCCTTTCATGTAGACTATCTTGTGTATTTGACAGTCAGTCTGGACCAAGTTAGTTTGCTTGCAGCCAGCCCGGCAACGATTCCGATTGGAGTGTCCTGTTCTGTTGTGAGCCAAAAGAGAGCCGTATCTCTCCACAGCCTGAGTCGGAGCCTAGTCAGATAGTCGCCTGGAGGCTGGCGCCAGACGCCCCCTGTTTATCTCTCCACCAGATATCAAGGCAGCCTTGCTGCCTGCCCTGCCTCCAACCCTCACTGCTAACACAAACAGTTTTCCAAAAGAATGCAAACTGTTATCATAAGTTTCTCTCTTCCCCTGGACCCCTTTTCTCATGCCTTCTTTCATTTCGTTTTCAGAGTCTCCCCCTCCGCCTTATTCCCGATACCCAATGGACTTTCTTAAACCACCCGGTGAGTTTTATTATTACTTATTTTTCTTTTTCTTTTTCTTTTTAAGTCGTTTGTCAAGAATGTTTCTTGAATGTAGGCTACATATGTTGAGGTTTCTGGTTGTGTTTGTATTTTTCCAATGAGTATACCCACTGGGCACACACTGCTTTAATCAACGTTGTTTCCACTTCGTTTCTATGAACATTATAGTTACTTTCCATTTGTAGAAATGAAAAAGGCACATTATAGGTCTATAACTTATTATAGGTTTTAAACAAGTCATTACAACAACATTATACTTTTGCCCAGTCATTTGTAAACAACACGTTATTATGACACGAGAGAAAAGGAAGTCTCATACTAGCTCAGTCATTCACACTTATTAGGTGCATTGAGTTCTGCTCTGTGTGTATGTGGAAATGCTCCTCGCTCTGTTTTGATTTATGATGGTAGTCAGACTGAGAGTGGCATGCCTGCCCGCGCCATGCAGCCCAGTGCCGATCAGGGCCCTGTAATAGAATGGCAGTTAGCCAAGGCCAGGGCCCATTCCAGACCGGCACCAGCTCTGTAGTGGCTGTCTGTCTGCACAAACTTTGGGCTGGAGGGGATGACCTAGCAGGACAGATAAACAGCATTGGCACCAGAGGACAGGGAGAGAGGAGACACACGCAGGGAGGTTACACACAAACAATCACACACACGCAAGATGAACACGCTGTGGGGGGGGGGGGGGGGGGGGGGCAGCTGCAGTGAAGGGAGACAGTTTAGGGGGAGATGTGGATCACACAAGGGGAAAAGACAAAGATTTCTGGAGCCCAGTTTTATCTGTTGAATTATTCTGACTGTAGATTACAGCTGAGGGGTTGGGAGTGTCACGTGTGCGTGTGTTTGGAGCTCTTAGTGTGTGTATGCAGGCCTGTGGTTTAGCCCGTGAGCCATTTTAGAAGGAAGTGTCTGCCAAAAAAAGCGAAGTTGGTAGTTATTGAATTGCTGTGTGTGTTGCTGCTGTAGTCTATCATGGAGCTCATCCATCCCTGATATGGAATGAATCCTTACAGCTTGCTCTACTATGGTCAGGTAGATTTCATGTGTATGTTAAACATTGAAATGAAACCATTAGATACGTGTTTGTCATTTAATAGATAGAGAATCAAGAGACAGTGTTGAGTTAAGCGAGGACGAGGTCGTGAGTTGAAGTGTTTTTGGCGGCGGCTGTGAGTGAGTCACTCCTTTTATGAATCAGACAGTTTTTGGGTTTCCTGCATGGCCCCGATCAGGCCGCACAGAGGGGACGTTCCAAATACTACACTATTCCCTATATTGTACACTACTTTAAACATTTTGTTGTTGTTGTTGCACTATATGGGTAATAGGGTCCCGGGGGTAGGAAGAAATCGTTTGGGAGGCAGCTTCCTGTGAGGATGCTTGTAGGGCTCCATTAACCGTTTACTACACTTCCACTGCTCTTTTTGGAGTGTCGCTTCTCAGTGAGTGATGTGGATGAATACGCCATGTCCCCAATGAGAGAACAACACACACACACACACACACTCTAGTCGCTCATCTGGTTGTGGTGAGGAGGAAAGAAGAAAGAGAGACCGAGGAAAACAACAAGACAGGGAGGAAAATCCCAGGGAAACAATAGAGCAGGAAGCAGCAGAAGTTTCCCCAACAGCAGCAGCAGAGAAGGAGAAAGTGTCTTTCATTGAACATAGGGAAAGAAAAGAAAGGATGTAATGTGCAGCTGCGATTCTTCGAGGGTTCAGTCTATGTTAATATAGCAGAGAGAGAGAGAGAGGGAAACTAAAGTGTGTGAGAGAGGACAGATATTAATAGGACAATGGAGTGGAGCGTGGCTGGGCTACGGAGGGATACACACACACACACACATTTGAGCCTAGATGTAGAGGACAGATGAGATGCCTGAAAGACAGACATGGGTATTCCCTCTGGGCCAAGGGAGCTGTCAGTCATCCAGTTCTCCCACTTTATGTAGGCTCTGACTCCTCTCCTCTTCCGTGTGCCCGCGCGCTTGTGTGTGTGTCCACTCCAGCTCTATTTAGTCCTCTGACTCCTCACCACAATTTGTTTCAACAGGCCACATTACCATGCTAACGTCTTACTGGATTACATGGTGGTCTGGTCTGCATTGCAATGTCCTGCCTCATCACGCCACAATAGGAGGACTACCACATGGCTTTTCTCCCACAGCACAATGGTGGAGAGCCACTACAGTGTGTACCTGCATATATAACACTTAGAATGAGAGGTATAGGTGTGTGTAGTATCATTTTTTCTTCTCTGCCTGGCCTTGGGTTGTACTGTGTGTGTGTGTGTGTGTGTGTGTGTGTGTGTGTGTGTGTGAACGTTGACTCCACTGGGGTTAGAGGCATGATGTTGCAAGGCTTGTGTCCTTGACCAGCAGAGCCAGCCATGTACAACGAGGACAAGGATCCTCTCGAGAGACAGACAGACAGATAGACAGTTCTCACTGGACCCAGGTAGGAGCTGGTTGGTCACGGGCCAAGTTCAATAGACTAACTGCCATATTAGAGGCACTGCAAGTCTGAGTGTGTGTGTGGACAGTTTGCCAACAGGACATAAGCAGCAGATGATCAATAGTCCGTCAACAATAAGGGCTTAGCAGTGCATTGATGATTCCAATGTCTGAAGTTTATGCTACAATCATTCGTCTATCAAAAAACAAACACGTCAAAGGGTAGTCAGCGGTGTGTGTTTCAGTTTCTGTTGCCGCATTCGTAAATCTGAACAGGAGAGTGTGTGTGTGTGTGTGTGTGTGGGGGGGGGGGGGGGGGGGAGAAGGACAGAGAGAGAAGTTGTTTAAGGAACAGGATTCGGATGGACGTGTCAGTCTTTCTCTCTACACTGCCAAAAAATGGGCAGTATCAAAAGCTGCCGTCGTAAAACGCTAGCTGCCTGTCTCTCTTTTTGTCTCTCTCTCTCTCTCCTCCCTCTCTCTCTCTCTCTCTCTCTCTCCCCCCTCTCTCTGTCTCTCTGTCTCTCTCTCTTTTTGTCTCTCTCTCTCTGTCTCTCTGTCTCTCTCTCCCCCCCTCTCTCTGTCTCCCCCCCCCCCCCCCCCCCTCTCTCTCTCTCTCTCTCTCCCCCCCTCTCTCTGTCTCTCTCTCTCTCTCCCCCCTCTCTCTGTCTCTCTCTCTCTCCCCCCCCTCTCTCTCTCTCCCCCCTCTCTCTGTCTGTCTCTCTCTGTCTCTCTCTCTCTGTCACTTACTTTAAATCACCCAGTTCACCTCTTTCCCACACTCTTTTTTCCCCAAATTTTCTGTTTCTATCTGTTTTACACCCCGTCTCTGTGACTTTCTATCTACATCTCTCTCGCTCTTCCACCCCCCCTCCATCTTTCTCTCTCAGTAGGTCTTCCAGGTTTTGGGTCTGGACTAGCTCCACCTCAGCCCCGGGTACTGTGGTGAACCGTGCCCAGGAAACCAGGCCTGCCTCATTGGACAGCCATGAAAGAGAGGCAGGCTGCTTGACCGTGGCCCTGTATCTCGTTAGGTTGACCACAGTACCGTTTTGACAGTGTCTTTTTGGATCCTATGGAGGCTGAGACACAGTCCACATATCGGAACAGATTCATTACTGACTCGCACAGACCGTTGCGTCTTATAGGCAAATAATAACGCTTCATAGAAAAGTTATTACACTACGTAGAGGAGCTATAAACACTACATAAAAAGTGTAATACCCATCTCCCTTGCTGCTACATCTCCTGTTGGGGTTGATCGTAGCAGGAACGGGGGGGGGGGGGGGGGGACCAAGGAGGAGAGGAGAGGGAGCCAGAGTTTCCTCTGTTGGCTAGTATGCCATTAAGAAAATGCGCTATACACAGTTTTCAAGGCTGGGGCTATTTCCTGTTTCCTTCATTGTTTTGGGTTTTGATGGAGTGTATCCTGCTAACCTGTATACTCCTATTAGAGACTTGGTCTGGCAGTGTCCTAAATAGCACCCTATTCCCAAATGTAGTGCATTATTGACCAGGGCCTGTAGGGAGTCCCATAGGCCTCTGGTCAAAGGTAGTGCACTATCCAGTGGATAGGGTGCCATTTTGGGCCACAACCAGGCTCTGATGAAGTAGTGCATGTTTTTCAAGTCAACGCCTCTTTTCCCTCCAAGCCAGGCATTTATTTATTCTGGGCCTCTTAGAAAGTTTGAGGGAAAAAGGAAAATGTGATTGTGTTGTGGAGGAGTGGTTGGTTTTTACGGGGTTGGGACTGGGAGAAGGAACAGAGCAGGGGCGCTGCTGTATGTTTTAAGTGCTGTGTGTGTGTGTGTGTGTCGAGACCTGCCAGAGCCTGTCGTCAGAGCCACTGCCAGCCCCCCCTCCCTCTCTCTGCTCCAACATGGCCGCTCTAGTTGTCTCTCTGAGTGAAGACTGCAGAGGATTATGGGATTAGTGGTGGCTAGTGTTGAAGGCCGTCACAGGGCAGGCCTGCCGCTTTAGTAGTCACTTCTATTCATATCTGGTGAAGGGCTGCTAAGACTTGATGTGTCTCCGAGATATCGCCTACTTTAGTGATGTTATTATCTGGCTAACTAGCATGATAAGAATCTGATCGCTTTTGTTTTGTTTTGCGTGACATTATTTTGCTATCAAATGTTGTACAATTACAAATCTACAAACTGCAAACAAATATGTATCTACTACTGGTGTATTTTGGGGGTCATTTCACCAGAAAGAAGTGCAGTGAGTTCGTAGGAATGAGCTGTGTGTGTGTGTGTGTGTGTGTGGATCTGTGAGGTTATTAGTAGGGCTCCTGGCTAGCTGTCTGAACTGACTGAGTGACTCCCAGAGTTCAGTGGTCCAGTGTCTTCATTAGGCATTGATTTCACTGTGTGATTGACAGCTTCTCACAGCTGCTCTCTCTGCTCACACTGTGGTTGATCTCATTCTAACACACACACACTTTTCTCTCTCTCTCTCTCTCTCTCTCTCTCTCTCTCTCTCTCTCTCTCTCTCTCGCTCTCTCTCTCTGTCCTTCTCTCTTCGTTCAGATTCACTAGACTCGGGGCCTTCATCCACTGAGACTGGAGGAACTACCTACTCGGCCCCCGTGGGGCTCTCAGGTAAGACGCAAGCCCGTTGGTTTTTATTTTTCTCCTTCTTTCTTTCTTTCTTTCTTTCTTTCTTTCTTTCTTTCTTTCTTTCTTTCTTTCTTTCTTTCTTTCTTTCTCTCTCCCTCCCATCCTCCCTCTCTCGCTCTGTCATGATGCAGTGGCTCATTGGAGGGGCCTCTACTTCCCCTCCTCGCTGTAATGAAAGAAGGGAGGCGTGTTTTCAAGAGATCCAATCCACACAAATTCCTCCCGGCTCTTTGAACAAGCGTTCTTCTCTGTTCCTCCTTTCCTTTTCCCCTCATGCTGTTTTGTTTAATGTAATCCAAACAGAATAAAAACCTCTGTTTGCTTTAGAGAGCGCTGTATAGTGTGTGCGTGTGTTTGCACTCTTCTTGATTTTGCCTGGGATGGGGATCTGAGCTGAGATGTTACGGCGTGTGTGTGTATACATTTTGTGAGGCGATAATCGTGTCATCAGTGGATGACAAGGGGCCACAGCATCTAAAGATGGATGAAGCCCTGTCATTACTATACCCTCCATGGGAACATGAGCACAGACAGGCAAGCTGCTTAAAGGGTTGGTTAAGGTTGGCTGGTCATGTGGTTGAGTCCACGTTATTCTGAACACAATGCACTCAGTTAGCAGGGAGGGGTCTGCTACCCTTATTAACCTGTGCTACTGTTCTCTGTCTTTCTGTCTCTCTCTCTGTCTCACTCTGTCCCTCTGGTAGTAATAATATATTCTGTACCTGAGGGAGGGAGGTGTTTTTGGACGGCCTCTTAAGTTTTACATTTTCTCCCATAATCCTGTAGGCTGTACCACCTTTCTCACGTCTCTCTCCACCTCGCCCCCCACCCAGAGGCAAGCGGATAACATAGTGTTTATGAGGTGGAGGGTGGGTGGGGGGGTGGAAGAAAGGGGGGGGGGAATGAAGAATTCACTCCTCCAGCCTAGCTGTGCTTTCTCTCTCTCTCTCTCTCTCTCTCTCTCTCTCTCGTTCAGATGTTTCTCATTACAGAGACTTTAAAGGCCTTTCATGTCAGTTGGTTGGGGTGCTTAGCTCGCTCACTGCGTATTTTTTCCCCTCCTTTGTTTAGGAGAGGAGCTGGTGTTGGCTTTGAGAGACGGAGGGGGAGGGTCAGCAGTCTCCAGATAGGGGCTTTTTAGATTGGGGACTTAGATTGTAAGCTGGGTTGGCTGTCTGGCTGAGTGTATAAACACAGAGAAAACAAAGCCCCCTGAAACAGAAAAGCGCAGCTCTCTGTCTCTCTGTTGTGGAGAGGTTTTTAGCCTGTTTCTTAGAACCCCAATGCACACTGTGAAATCCTAGACTGGAGTCTAACTAGCTAATCCCCTCTCCTCCTCTCCCTCCTCTTCTCCTCCCTCAGGCATGTACCCCTCCCCTGTTTTCCTTCCTGGCTGAGCCAAGGCAGGGCGGCCAGCCCTAGTGAATGGGGCTCAGTGAGGGGAGGGAAGGGGGGCGGCAGGGAGGGAGTGAGGGAGGAAAGGGCCTGGGTGCCTGGAGCCAAGGATTTGATTTCTCTGGCAAGGGAAGAAAACTGTGCTCCCCCGGGGCTCTCACAAAAGAAACATGCCCCTCCCGGAGGCTCCATGTTGACCTTTTAATTCACTCACTTTGCCCTTTTTATGTTGCTACCCAGACGTATTTACAGAAGAAGAGAGGGAGGGAGGGATGATGGAGATGGTGCTGCTTTTTATGTTGCTACCCAGACATATTTACAGAAGAAGTTAGGGAGGGAGGAGGATGGTACTGCTGTTACACACACATACAGTACACAGCCTATTGAAATTGGAATATGCCATTCAATGAAGATTACCTCAGCCTAAGAAACTCACACATTGAGCTTTTATATTCCTAAATAAAAAACACAAAATAACCGTGCAACCATCTGCAGTTAATGTTCCAGATATTGACAAAATATTTGTGAACTGAACAATATTTTGGCAGCACACAACCGTAAATTAAATACTTGGACGAAATCACTTGAGGCTCCCGAGTGGCGCAGCGGTCTAAGGCACTGCATCTCAGTGCTAGAGGCGTCACTACAACCACCCTGGTTCGAATTCAGGCTGTTTTACAATCGGACGTGATTGGGGGTCCCATAGGGTGGCGCATAATTGGCCCAGCGTCGTCCGGGTTTGGCCGATCTAGGCAGTCATTGTAAATAAGGATTTGTTCTTTAACTGGCCTAGTTAAGTAAAGGTTCAATCAAATAAAAAGCTAACAAAGAGAGAGAGAAAAACTGTGGGGGATAAAGAGCAATAGCAAATCCTCTCTCTGTCTTTCTCTCTCCACCTTTGTGGTCTGGTTGGCTCAGGATGGTGAGACAGACTAGTGCTCTGCTATAGATTATCTATTGGGAGGAAGACACGCTAGTTACTGTGGAGCTGGTCTGCACTGGTTAGGAATATATTCTGGTGGGAGGCCCCTAGCCCCAGACTCGTCCCTGTCCCTAACCTCGGGCTTTCTGTTGTCCTGGAAAGCAGGGTTATTAAGGAGTTAACCTCAATGTGACAGTGACAAGCACAAATGCAAACTAGGCTGCCTGCCAGACTAGGAACATTAAAGCCTCCTCTAGCACGTCATCTGAGTGGAGCAGAGGGAGGCGAGCCAGGGATGGCCGGAGAGACTGGCAGTGGGCCGGGGCTGGGCCCAGGATTGGGCCGGAGGCTAGGACAGAGGGTCACGAGTCCCGGATGGACAGAGACCAGAATTTGGCCATAGTAGTGGGTCTGTTCTTTTGTATCTGTTGGCCCCTGTCTCTCTGCTCCAGTTCCTCCTCCTCCTACTCATGGTTCTTCTCCTGGCACAGACAGGTCCCCTACCCCAGGCAGGGTGGGCTTTGTGTTTCATGGCTTTGTGTTTAAAATATTAGTTTGGGGATGTGGATGCGGACCTTGCTGAGTGGGGGGGGGGGGGGGGGTATAGTAATCAATCAAATGTTTTTATCAAACATAGTATAGTAATGGCATAGCGACTATTGGTGATTCGTAGTGTGTACATTGGGGTGGGCGCCAAGCATCGGGAAACAGGGGAGGTGTAGACTGTGAGGTGGGGGTGAGGAAAGGATTAGGTGTTGTATGTACTGTATCTCCTGTGGGTGGGTGGGGGGGGGGAGGGTGGACACAGTCAGGTCACAGGGGGGCAAGCTGTTCTATCTCCTGTGGGTGGGGGGGGGGGGGGGGGGGGGGGTGGACACAGTCAGGTCACAGGGGGGCAAGCTGTTCTATCTCCTGTGGGTGGGGGGGGGGGGTCGGTGGACACAGTCAGGTCTCAGGGGGGCAAGCTGTTCTATCTCCTGTGGGGGGGGGGTGGGTGGACACAGTCGGGTTACAAGGGGGGAAGGTGTTCTATCTCCTGTGGGTGGGGGGGGGGGGGGTGGACACAGTCAGGTCACAGGGGGGCAAGCTGTTCTATCTCCTGTGGGTGGGGGGGGGGGGGGGGGGGGTGGACACAGTCAGGTCACAGGGGGGCAAGCTGTTCTATCTCCTGTGGGTGGGGGGGGGGGGGTGGACACAGTCAGGTCACAGGGGGGCAAGCTGTTCTATCTCCTGTGGGTGGGGGGGGGGGGTGGACACAGTCAGGTCACAGGGGGGCAAGCTGTTCTATCTCCTGTCCTTGGTGCACTGCGCGGGAGGAGTGTGGGGGGGGGGGAGGGTGGACACAGTCAGGTCACAGGGGGGCAAGCTGTTCTATCTCCTGTCCTTGGTGCACTGCGCGGGAGGAGTGTGGGGGGGGGGAGGGTGGACACAGTCAGGTCACAGGGGGGCAAGCTGTTCTATCTCCTGTCCTTGGTGCACTGCACGGGAGGAGTGTGGGGGGGGGGGTGGACACAGTCAGGTCACAGGGGGGCAAGCTGTTCTATCTCCTGTGGGTGGGGGGGGGGGGGGGTGGACACAGTCAGGTCACAGGGGGGCAAGCTGTTCTATCTCCTGTGGGTGGGGGGGTGGGTGGACACAGTCAGGTCACAGGGGGGCAAGCTGTTCTATCTCCTGTGGGTGGGGGGGGGGGGTGGACACAGTCAGGTCACAGGGGGGCAAGCTGTTCTATCTCCTGTCCTTGGTGCACTGCGCGGGAGGAGTGTGGGGGGGGGGGAGGGTGGACACAGTCAGGTCACAGGGGGGCAAGCTGTTCTATCTCCTGTCCTTGGTGCACTGCGCGGGAGGAGTGTGGGGGGAGGAGGGTGGACACAGTCAGGTCACAGGGGGGCAAGCTGTTCTATCTCCTGTCCTTGGTGCACTGCACGGGAGGAGTGTGGGGGGGGGGGGGGGGTGGACACAGTCAGGTCACAGGGGGGCAAGCTGTTCTATCTCCTGTGGGTGGGGGGGGGGGGGGGTGGACACAGTCAGGTCACAGGGGGGGCAAGCTGTTCTATCTCCTGTGGGTGGGGGGGGGGGTGGACACAGTCAGGTCACAGGGGGGCAAGCTGTTCTATCTCCTGTGGGTGGGGGGGGGGGGGGGGGTGGACACAGTCAGGTCACAGGGGGGCAAGCTGTTCTATCTCCTGTCCTTGGTGCACTGCGCGGGAGGAGTGTGGGGGGGGGGAGGGTGGACACAGTCAGGTCACAGGGGGGCAAGCTGTTCTATCTCCTGTCCTTGGTGCACTGCGCGGGAGGAGTGTGGGGGGGGGAGGGTGGACACAGTCAGGTCACAGGGGGGCAAGCTGTTCTATCTCCTGTCCTTGGTGCACTGCGCGGGAGGAGTGTGGGGGGGGGGGGGGGTGGGCACAGTCAGGTCACAGGGGGGCAAGCTGTTCTATCTCCTGTCCTTGGTGCACTGTGGGGGGGGGGGGGGGTGGACACAGTCAGGTCACAGGGGGGCAAGCTGTTCTATCTCCTGTGGGTGGGGGGGGGGGGTGGACACAGTCAGGTCACAGGGGGGCAAGCTGTTCTATCTCCTGTGGGTGGGGGGGGGGGGGTGGACACAGTCAGGTCACAGGGGGGCAAGCTGTTCTATCTCCTGTCCTTGGTGCACTGTGGGGGGGGGGGGTGGACACAGTCAGGTCACAGGGGGGCAAGCTGTTCTATCTCCTGTCCTTGGTGCACTGCGCGGGAGGAGTGGGGGGGGGGGGGCATATGACTTTGTCTGTGGGCGACAGGGTCGGAGGGGTGTTGTATCTCCTCTATATTCTATGGGTCTGTGTCGTGAGTGGCTGGGACTCTGTGCGTGTGAGTAGTGGTGGGGGTCGGGTTCAAAGCCGGAGGTGGCATGCCTGGCTGGTGCCGGCTAGGAATGACCCCGGAGTGCCTGTTGTAACCTGATCCTTCTGGCTCACTGCTCTGCTGTGGTGGCGCTGAGCTGACAGGCGTGTGTGCGTGTGTGTGTGCGTGCGTGTGCTCGTGCGTGAGACATACCACGGCCTTGGCCGTCAGACGTTGGGATAGAATGACCCACACAGGGACATTGGCTGGCTGGCTGGCTGACAGGACGCACACACACACACACACACTGGATGTCAGCCTACTGTCACACAGGCGCTAGCCTAGCTTCCTCTTCTCAGCAAGTTAAATTTAGGTTGAAGTACATTATTAAACTGTTAGCTAGCGAACCCAGCCTGACCGCGGAGACCAGTGAGACCAGGCTGTCGGAGCCTGTCTCTTGGTACTATGTTAGTACTTGGTGTTACGGTACTAAAGTATAAAAACCTTTTCTCTTTCCGTCTTGCCTTCAATGTCTATACCTCGCCCCTCTCAGTCCTTTTACCCTGTGCCACATTCTCAGTCTCTGCGTTGTCAGCTAGCTCCTTGTTGTCCCCAGGCCCCACTCTGAGAGAGGCGAGGTGGTGGAGGTGAACCTCTCCAGAGAACAGCTACAACAGAGCAGCCACAGTCTACAGTCCCCCGTTAGTTACATTCCTGTCTTGTTTGGGTTAACAGAGAAGGAAAGGGCAGGCAGTCACAGGAAATGACCTCATGTGTTTGAGGAAAAGGCAATGAACAGGGAGGGAGATGAGGGTGGCCTCCTCTGAATGAAAAGCAAACATTGAAGACAGTCAAGTCAGTAAAACGATAGAGAGAGAGAGAGAGAGTTGGGCTGAACAGAACACCCAGTTCGTCACAGTTTAGAGAGATCCCTGATTAATCAAATGGCCAAACATCTTGACTTCAACCTTCTCTAGCTTTTCAGTTCAATCCCCAAACGTATTTTATTTCTCTCCTTTGTTTTTCTTACTTGCAGAGAGGGGAAAAGGCAGGGTCAAAGGAGAAGCAGTTCTTTCTCTCTCTGTAATTTCAAAACAGCCCTCTCCTCTGTGTTTGCGTCCCAAATGGCACCCTATTCCCTGTATAGTGCACTACTTTGACCGCGTGGATCTCTGGTCAAAAGTAGTGCACTATACAGGGAATAGGTTGCCATTTGGAAGGCGATCTGTGTGTTTCTCAGTTGACTGAGCTGCGCTGAGCGAGGAACTTTCATTACTTTCCACTTCCTCTCCAAGAGCTGCGGCCAAGGAGTTCTCTTGGCGGGCAGGGAGTTAATTTGGTTCTGGCCGTCCACGGTTCCCCACCCACTGTCATTATGGTGCATGAATCTGAAAAACTGTGAGAGGGGGAGGATTGAAGAGGAAAACCAGTCCAGTTGTTCAGGCTCTCTACACATTAGTAGTAAATGCCCAGGCTCAGGCTAGGCCCCCAGGAAATCACACAAACCCACCCTGTGACTGTTCTGTAAGGCTCCTATCCCCACCTCCAACCCTAACCTCAACTATATGTACTTTCCTCAAAGTTTCCACCCCCAGTTCAGTCAGATTCCTTTGCTCTAGGCTTGAGGGGCGCCGAACAGAGTTGACAAGAGTTCTACCTCTGGCCAGGCAGGGGCCCTGCCTTTAGTTGTGTCTGAGTTCTTCCCGGGTAGAGAGTTTTCTACCTCTGGCCAGGCAGAGGCCCTGCCTTTAGTTGTGTGTGAGTTCTTCCCGGGTAGAGAGTTTTCTACCTCTGGCCAGGCAGAGGCCCTGCCTTTAGTTGTGTGTGAGTTCTACCTCTGGCCAGGCAGAGGCCCTGCCTTTAGTTGTGTGTGAGTTCTACCTCTGGCCAGGCAGAGGCCCTGCCTTTAGTTGTGTGTGAGTTCTACCTCTGGCCAGGCAGAGGCCCTGCCTTTAGTTGTGTGTGAGTTCTACCTCTGGCCAGGCAGAGGCCCTGCCTTTAGTTGTGTGTGAGTTCTACCTCTGGCCAGGCAGAGGCCCTGCCTTTAGTTGTGTGTGAGTTCTACCTCTGGCCAGGCAGAGGCCCTGCCTTTAGTTGTGTGTGAGTTCTTCCCGGGTAGAGTTTTTCGCTGGGGTGTTTCTTTTTCGGTTGTACCTTTGGGCAGGCAGAGAAGAGTGAAAGGTTAGGGTGGGACTTGGTTATGTAGCTGTGTGGTGTTCTGAGAGAGAGTTGGTGGGAGGCCGGCAGGGAACAAGGTGGCCATTGTTTGGCCTCAGCGGCTCGAAGGCAGCGGCTTTTCACATAACTCATTATATGGAGATGATCAAAAGGGAGAGGGGAACATTCCTTCTCCCTGGTGTGTTTTCTCACCACCGCCAGTCCCCTAGCCACAAAGAGAGAGGTGGAGGGAGAGCGAGGTAGAGGGAGCGATTTCTGTGCAACGTGCTCTCTCTCCTCTTTCTGCTATTTCCAACCACAGCCAGCCAGACCATTCATGTGTAATCCGTCAGCAAAGCTGGTTGGTTACAGCAAAGGTCTGGGTACCGGCACCCATGCCTGCCTGCATGACAGACAGTACGGTCTCTGTCCCATCCACATACCTATGCCCAGGTCTCTAGGAAGTGGCTGTGGTTCAGGGGAACTCATAGATCTGCCCTAACCCTAAACCACATAAATGTACCACGGATAGTATTTAATAATCAGTTATGCTTTTAAAACATCAACAAATAGTTTTTAGTGCCCAACTGGCCTGACTGGTTGCCTGGCAGGCAGCACTATGGTCGTTGCCGTGGCAGTGTAGCCTGGCGCCGGTTTGGTTCCCACGGAGATCCCTGACATCCTGATGTAGAACAATGCTGTCGGTTGTTCTGTCTGTGTCGCTCCGGCCTCAGCGGTGTCAGAGGGACAGGGTTCTAGTCAAGCCCTGCTCTGGGCATCTCTGTGGTGGGGTGAAGGACCCATGATGATATCATCATTCCTGCCTGCATGCCCAGCACCGTCTCCTTCTCCACCCTGCAGTGTTTGTTTACTCTGTCGCTCAGGGACGTCTAGGCCGGGGGGGTGGTGGTGGGGGGCAGGAGGGTT